>NW_003302552.1:17079654-17082874 GCF_000004255.2 Arabidopsis lyrata subsp. lyrata
TTATTTTTTACACAAACTCATATACTATTTTCTAATATATAAACCCGCGCATCGCGCGGGCCTATTTCTAGTAATTTTTTAATAGATCACACAATACATTTGGGCCTAATCAGAATCAATGCAGTGATACTTCTTATACCCAGTATCGGGTGACGTGGCGACTCCTGATTCGTGTTGGGAAACGCGTTTTTCCCTGAAAAAAAAAATCATTCTCGTTTTCCCGTTTCTTCGCGATTGTTTTTATCATCATGTTTTTTTATATTTTTTTGAATTTTATGTTTTTTTTGCTTTAGTATATTCTACGTTTTTTAATGTAATATTACCTTTTGTAATTATATGTTTTTATATATTTATTTTTGATTTTGCAAATAACTTTTTTTTATGATACTTAAACCGGTATCACCAATGGAAACATATTTAATACGAGTATCATAAAAAATCGCAAACAATAAACAAACATTATAAATAATATTAAAAAATTATTAATGATACTTTATGAGTATGACCTATGTGCGTGTTCTAAGAAATAAGAAATTGTTTAAAATGATTGTGTATGAAATGAATTAAGGACAGTATATAGTATATAACTAATATTTCTTTGAAGATTGAATGCAAAAAGACATACTAAAATAACCATCTGATTTTTTGAAGAAAACTAAGTTAGATTATATATATACACATTGTTCAACTAGAACCTAATAATGGGAGATATATATTGAACACCATTATAGTTTATTATACTTAACTCAAATAATAATCCTATGTGATAGTAATTCTTTCATAAGATCAGTGGAGTAAGTATATGTCACATTTATGCTCATGAATATAGCGATACTTTTAATTTTTTAAAAACGTTCACAAAATTTTGAACATCAAATTAAATATTGTTGCTAAGAGTTTACTTCTCATTAATCCACCTCAGTCACCACATGCACCCTTTAATACCAATCCAAGTAGACTCTTTCTCCCTCACACTCTCTCTCTCTCTCTCTAAAACCTATTTCATCTTGGAGTAAGACAGAAACAAAGAGAGAGAGCAAGCGATGACGACAGGCAAAAGCAAGAAGAAGAAGATGGTCCTTAAGGCAGTCTCTGTCGTAGACATCGGCTGTGGCAACTGTAAGTTCCCAAGCTTGTCTTCTTTTTTCAACCCTACCCCAAAAAAGCCCCGCCTCTACTCCTCTAATTACGGCCACTGCCACTCCTCCACCCCCACCACGGCCTCCTCCTCCTCCGCCGTTCCCTCCACCTCCCACTGGTTCTCTGACACCTCTTCCTCCTCCGCAACACCTTCCACCGCCGCTGTCGCCGTCGAGAAAGATTCCGACGACCCTTACCTTGATTTCCGACAGTCTATGCTTCAGATGATTCTCGAGAACGAGATTTACTCCAAAAACGATCTTAGAGAGCTTCTCCACTGTTTCCTATCCCTTAACGAGCCCTACCACCACGGCATCATCATCCGCGCTTTCTCCGAAATCTGGGACGGAGTTTTCTCCGCCGCCGTCAAACACCGTGGCGACGTCCAAGAGTCCCCACTCGTCCACCGCATGGCTCACGTGCCTCGCACCGTAACCACTACCACCGATCGAAGTACCTTTTTTAACTACTCATTAGCCACGTCACCAATTATGTATTGACAACTATCCATTTACCGACTACCGACGTGTCAATATATTATTGGGTTTGTGCTGTTTAACTTCTTATCTTAGCTTTTTTCTTCTTTGTCTTTTTAACCAAGTGTAACGACAAGTCGACAATGGTAGAATATTTTATATTTATAATATTGCTACATGTTTCTATGTTGATTTTTGTAGTTGTATTCGGCCAAAATCGAAAAGAATAGAAGTTTTAAAGATCTTGTGACACTCGTGACTCTCATTAGGATGATGACGTTACTGAATACAATATTTGATGATCAAACTCTTACGATTAACAAAAGAAAGTATTTAACTCACAAACTCAATAGCCTTTATTAGTTTAAGAAAATCTCTCAAAACTTAAACTCTCTCACAAATTAGGTCATGACTCAACCTCTCTATTTATACAAGTCTCTCAAATCCTAATCTCTCTAGGATTACACATATATTAGATAACTCCTAATATATTTGACTTTATCTTCTCTAAACCATAACTCGGTTTAGTTGCTTCCGGTTCAAGTAATCTTCAAGCTTAACCAACATTCTCCCTCTTAAGCTTGAATCCATCTTGTACCATATCTTTAACTCCAATGAGACTCCTCATTTCCTTGAACTTGATCCTACCAAGTGCCTTGGTTAATATGTCCGCCTTTTGCTCGTCTCCCGGAACATGTACAACTTCAATTAGCCCATTCTCAACGCATTCTCTTATGAAGTGATAACGTCTATGAATATGCTTGCTTCTACCATGGAAAACAGGGTTCTTTGTGAGTGCGATCGCTGATTGATTGTCAATAAGTATAGTAACATTCTCACAAGATGATCCGGTGATTTCACTTAGTAGATCTTGAAGCCAAATGGCTTGTTTCGCAGCTTCTGTTCCGGCCATGAATTCTGCCTCGCATGATGACATTGCTACAACTTCTTGTTTCTGTGAGCACCACGATATTGGACTCTTCCCAAAGTAGAACACATGTCCCATAGTGCTTCTTCCGTCATCTGGATCAATGTTGTGGCTACTATCACTGTAACCTATTAGCTTCGATACCTCTATAGTCCGGTTAAACACTAAGCCAAGAGTTGTTGTCCCCTTTAAATACCTCAAGCATTGTTTCAATGCTACTCCGTGTGACTCCTTTGGACTTTGCATATACCGGCTTAGCACACCTACACAATAAGACAAGTCTGGTCTTGTGTGTAGCAAGTAACGAAGACAGCCTATATTCTTCCTATAGGTTGTAGCATCAATGTCTTTCTCTTCCAAAGCCTTAGACAACTTCAAGCCTGCTTCCATTGGTGTATGAACCGGGTTGCATTCTGCCATTCCTGCTTCTTCTAGTATCTTCAATGCATAGCGTTTTTGATTTAGAGTTATTCCTTCTCCAAGTTGACAAACTTCAATCCCAAGGTAGTAGGTCAGTTTGCCAAGGTCACTCATCTCAAATTTTGACGCCATTTCTTTCTTAAACTCCTCAATGAACTTCACACTTGTTCCCGATACAAAAAGATCATCAACATAAACTGCAACAAGAAGAGTATGTTGATCTACCTGTTTCCTATAAACCGATGGTTCTTTGGTG
>NW_003302552.1:17082974-17129770 GCF_000004255.2 Arabidopsis lyrata subsp. lyrata
TGCAACGAGCCTGGCCTTGTGTTTGCTTATGCTACCATCAGAATTCCTTTTGAGCTTGAAGACCCACTTTAAGCCTATCGGTTTTGCTTCTTGTGGTGGTGTCACAAGATCCCAAGTGTGATTCTTTTCTATTGAGTGAATCTCATCTTTACACGCATCCATCCACTCTTTCGACTCCTTTGCATCAGAAAAGCTCCATGGTTCCTCATTCAAACATATTAACAATCGTTCTCCTTCTTCTTCACTTAGCAGTACATAGTCTTGGAGATACTTAGGTCTTGTGACTACTCTCCCCGATTTAGTCACCACTCTTCCCGTAGCAGTTTGAGCTGTTTGCTCATTAGTATCAATGTTTTCATCTTCCTCCGATGATTCTCCATTGTTCTCTTCACCCGCAGACACGATTTCCTCTGTTCCGGTGACGACATTATCTCCAACTTCTCCTCGTTGCTCTGTTTCTTCACTGTGCTCTGTTTCGAAGATACCATGATTTCCAAAAACTCCAAACTCAATTCTGAGATTTCCGACAGCATCATTCTCTGTAGTAACTTTATTCCAGTTCCAGCCTGTTGTTTCATCAAAAACAACATCACGACTTACCACCGCCCTTCTATTTCTCGGGTCATACAAGCGATATGCCTTTGAACCAGGCTCCGTGCCTAGGTGAACTAAAACACGAGACCTGTCGTCTAACTTCTTCAAGTGTGGCATCTCTGTTTTAGCATATCCAATGCACCCGAAGACTCTAAGGTGATTAACATTTGGAACTTTTCCTCGTAACATCTCATATGGAGTTTTGTCCTTAAGTGACCTTGTAGCTATACGGTTTAAGAGATATGTTGAGTGCCTCACTGCTTCTCCCCAAAGCCAGTTTGGAACTTTCATGTGCTTTAAAATGCTTCGAGTCATTTCCATAAGAGTCCTGTTGCGTCTTTCAACAACTCCGTTTTGTTGGGGAGTGTATGGAGCTGTAAGATGCCTTCTTATTCCTGATTCTAGACAAAAATCATTAAACTCTTTGGACACAAACTCACCTCCTCTGTCAGTCCTAAAGGTTTGAACCTTTTCCCCTGTTTCTTGTTCAACTATGGACTTGAATTTCTTGAATTTTCCAAAAGTCTCACTCTTCTCTTTCAGCAACACAGTCCACATATATCTAGAATAGTCATCAATGAGCACGAAAACAAATTTATTTCCAGCCGCAGTGTTTGGTGTAATCGGTCCGCAGAGATCTCCGTGGATCAACTCAAGTGCTTTGGTAGCTCGGTACATTGTAGCTTGTGGAAATACTTGTCTTGTTTGCTTTCCAAGCAAACATGAGCCGCAAATTTTCTTCTCAAATTCAACGTGTGAAATCCCAGTTACAAGTTCTCTCCTTACCATTGTTTTCATTGTTTCAAGATTGACATGCCCTAGCCTTGCATGCCATCTCTCAGAATCTATTTGAGTTCTTGAATGGAGACACATTGTATCTTTGATCCCCATATCCACTTTATAAAGACGATTTCTTGATCTTACTGCCTTGACAAGTAACTTCCCCTCGCTATCGTGCATTGTTAGCTTTTCCCCTTTCAATCTCACATCACAACCAGATTCGGTGGCCTGTCCTAGGCTGATAATGTTACTCTTTAGTCCAGGAATGAAGTAAACATCAACCATCTTTCTTAGCTCACCGTTTCTGTCTATGAATTCTATGGATCCTTTCCCCTTAATATCTATCCGGGAGTCATCGCCGAACCTAACTTTCCCGGTGATGGTTGAATCTAAGCTTGTGAAATATCGCCTATCTCCGGTCATATGGTTACTAGCGCCGTTGTCAAGGTACCATACATTCTCTCCCCCTGAATTTGTTTCGTATTTGTTTGGTACAATTTTTCCTTCGTTTAAATACACTACCTCGTGTATCATGAGTTCATCTGCCTCTGTTGTGCTCTTGTTGTCTTGCTCTTGAACTTCTTGAAGCTTTAGAAGACGATCCGGACAACTGCTTGCAAAGTGACCAGTTTTGTCACACCGGTAGCAAACAACACTTGAAGTGTCTCTTCCTCCGCCAAAACGTCCTCTGCCTCTTCCTCTATAGAAGCGTCCTCCACGACCTCTGCCTCTATACTCACCATTAGATTCTTTGTTGTATTGAGATTCCGTGTTTGAATACATCAGCTTGCTTTGATCCTCTTGATCTTCTTCTTCATCACACACACGGTCTTCATAGGTTTTCAATCGGCCTACGATGTCTTCAAAACTTGTGGTTTTGAGATCCAAAACTTGTTCAAGTGCAGCAACAATATGAATATACTTCTTCCTAGGGAGACTTTTAAGGAACTTCTTGACAAGTTTAGGTCCTTCAATCTCTTCTCCTAAAGCCGCTGATTTCGAAGCGATTTCTGATAACTTGTCGGCGAAGTCATCGATTTTCTCCGTGTCCTTCATCTTCAAACGATCGAAATCAGCCATCAACGTTTGTAACCTTGCTTCCTTAACCCTCTCAGCACCTACATGTCTCGTTCTTATCGCATCCCATACCTTCTTTGCAGTGTTATTTTCTCCTATCTGCAAGGTAAGAGTCTCGGGAATAGATTGAAACATTAAAGCCATGGCCATCACGTTTTTCTCTTCATCGTTTGATGGTGTTTCAATCACTTCCCAGACCTTGTGTACCCTGAGTAGAAGTTTCATTCTCATTGCCCAAACGGTGTAGTTGGTCATGTTAAGCATGGGGCACTTTATCGTCGACGAGCCTCCTCCTTCACTTATCTTGGCCACCTCCGCTTGTGCTCTTTCCGTGATCTCTCCCATGATCGCAACGCTCAACCCGACTGGCTGCTAAATACAATATTTGATGATCAAACTCTTACGATTAACAAAAGAAAGTATTTAACTCACAAACTCAATAGCCTTTATTAGTTTAAGAAAATCTCTCAAAACTTAAACTCTCTCACAAATTAGGTCATGACTCAACCTCTCTATTTATACAAGTCTCTCAAATCCTAATCTCTCTAGGATTACACATATATTAGATAACTCCTAATATATTTGACTTTATCTTCTCTAAACCATAACTCGGTTTAGTTGCTTCCGGTTCAAGTAATCTTCAAGCTTAACCAACAGACGTGAAGGTTCCCAAAACCAGTCCACGTGAAATCTTTTTATTTATTTATTATCAGATCGAGTGCGGAATTTTAGATTTTTAACAAATATATATTCACATCTTTTTTTTTTATATATATATATTCACATCTTATGCATTCTATCACGTAAAATATGGTTTAAGACTGATAAAATGTACGAAAAGGGCGAAAAGGGCAATATATAAATTATATTTTACAAAACCCGTGGACGAAAATATTTCCATAGCCAAAAATTTAGACCATCCCCAATGGGGGATTTAAATGTGGGTTTCTCTCAAAAATAATAATAAAATATTAAAAATTTGAAAAGAGAAGGTGAAGAATCCTTCTTTAAGGATCATAAATCCTTCTTTAAGAGTTTTCATGGACACATGTCAACTCTTAAATGGTATAATTTTCTTTTACATATTTAATTTTAAGTAGATAATTGAATTATATTAAAATATTAATATTTATTAGTTTAGGATTCCAAATTAAGAGACTTACCAATGAAGATGCTCTTAGGTGTATATATTTTTTTTTCAGATATGAACCGTCCGTACATGTCTTGATAATAATAGTTGTGGACGGTGGAAATCTATAATACATACTTATTTTTCTCCAAATGATAACAATTTATTTTTGTTTGGCCAATTTGCATTGTTTTTTGGGGTACAAAAACTTTGCAATGACGAATGGAAAGCGATATGCAACGTATATGGTTTTGGTAGTTTATGGGGACCAACCATTAGAAGAATGCTTATTTTGGACTTGAATATATGTCTTGAAGTATGTACAGATCTTCAAATATGTGACTGTAAGTTTGTATCTTAACCTCATGTGCTAGCTACAGATGTGTTAGCATGTAGAGGACTAGCCTAATTAAGATTGTTACTATGTTCACACCGAGACTTTGGCCATGTGCTAGTATCTTGGAAAGGACGAACGTTTTAGATAGATGTGAATACGCCATGGAAGAAAACTTTCGATGCTGAGTGTGATCATGACCTTTTTAAAAATAATTCGTGATTAATATGTGTAATTAGCCATGCACGGTCAGATTAGGAAATATATATGATCAGATTAGTGGGTACGGTGTGATAATGATAGGGTAATGGAAGAATGGATCCTCGTGTGTAAAGATGATTTAGTACGGCAAATCTTAATCATTGGTTATGATTATGGAAAGACGCCAGATAAGACAAGTCTTTATTCGCACATGTCACTATGTCAGATAATCAAATATGGAAAATGGACGACTTACGGATGTGTGTGATCATGTGTAGTTGATCTACCACAGTACTATTTGGATTGCAAGTGTTTAGTCGCCTAAAAAGCAAGTTGATAGTGCATGCATATAGCAAAAAAAAAAAAAAGCAAACCATTTCATGTATTATCTCCAAATCTTCGAGACCTTCGAAACACTTAACCATGTGTTTTTTTTAATGGCAAATAGATACTTGCAGGGCCGGCCCAAACTATTTGAGTGCCTAAAGCAAAAAAAAATTTGGCTCATTAAGAAAAACTGTTATAAAAAAAAAATACAAGTTTTAACATGTTTGGGATTCGAAACCGTGACCTATACAACAAAAGACTTCAAACTAACCACTAGACCACAGTAACATTTTAAAAATTGATGCCCTTAAATCTATTTATAATTATTTGATGCCTAAAGCCCTTGCTTCATGGACTTTAGCCATGGGCCGGCCCTGGATACTTGCAAACATGGAAAACTAGGCGGAGTGCTATGAAAATGATCCAAAGACGAAAGATTGTGTATTTTGGCTCACAAGATTAGTCTAACAACTCGAGACTCATTAAATTAAAATCAATATTTTGTTTTCTCTTTCCAAATGTTCAAAACTTTTATTAATAGATTTAAATCTTTTCTTAAATCAGATATACGAAAAATATTATGTCATTTTATTAGTATATTTGTTTAAATTAATATCATAATTCATCATCAAATCAACCATTATACTCATGCTAGTTGTGTAAGTGATAGGAAAAAAATATCAGTGAAACAAACTAATCCAAAAAAGGACTACATGTACTAGTAATAATTTTTCCCCACAATGAGGCCTTGAATGGATCAACGGGAGAAAGACGGGAGAAAGACGGTCGATACGTATAACGGGAGAACCACATTTTTTTCTCCATTCACAAATTTATGAACGTAAATAATTTTTTATTTAAAAAACAGACAAAAAGAGGATGGACTGCAAATGGATCAAATTTACAAAGGAACGCATATAACAGTAGGAATGCATCATATTTGATGTGTATCATGTGCAGCCTTGAATGGAAGGCAGAAAAAAGATAAATCATACACTAGTGTAGGGTCGCACACTTTTCTACTTCCATTCACAAACAAAATATATAGAAAGCGGTACAAAACTAAAATATTATTAAAAAAAAATTTGAACCACTAGCAGACCAAAATAAAGAAGAAAAGCTGTGATCTGCTAGTAACAGTAGGAACGCATCATATCTCATGTGTTTAGGATGTTTCAAGTGCGTTTCTTATTTTTATTTTTATTTTTAACTAGATTTTTTTATAAAATAATAATATGTGTTAGTTATTTGATTAATACATATTTTCTTCAAAATATTGTTTGTCACTCAAAATTTTAAAAATTTTACTTAACCAAAGTTTACATGATAACGTAATGATATAAATCAAATACTCGATAATTTTTTTTTTTAAACTATTTTCTGTTTAATGTTTTACATGTATAATAATAAATATATTTAATGTATTTACAGATTATAATCAAGAATATATTAAACTAATATTACAAATATATTTTAATATATTTATTTTTAGTATGTATAGTTTCTGTAAAGTATTTTATTTTAAATTATGTTTTCAACAATATAAATATTTTACCTGCACCGTTTTATCTGTTTTCACCATTCAACACATTTAAAGCGTTCGAACCGCTTGATCCGCATTTGTACCGCCAGATCTACTTGATCCGCTTTTGTTCTGCTTAATACGCTTGATCCGCTCCGCCCGATACACTTTCTCCATTCGGAGCCTTAATTTTTATTCACATACTTTATTTTTATTTTTATTTTTATTCCAAAAATACTAAAAATTGTTTGGATTCAATTGTTTTTGTGGACTTAGTAATGTTTGTCTTAAATATACGAGTATACTCCGACTTTTATCTGATCTACTGAAAGATTGGATTATAATTTTCAGTGTCTAAATAATATTGTTGAAGAATAAAGTAAATATAATTTGATTAAATAATATTGTTGAAGAAAAAAACAATATTATATATTCATTTTTTACATATTTATGTTTGGGATGTAATTAAATATATTAATAATTTTTAAATTGCATAAATATAAAAATGTCATACTCCCTCTGTTCCTAAAAAATTGATTTTCTAGAGATTTTATATATATTAAGAAACAATCAATGTTTAATTATTTACTTTATAAAATATTTCTTAATAAACTATGAATCAATAGTAATCTGAAACAACTAATTATTTTCAATCATTACGTCTTAAATCTATGATTTATTAATATCAATAAAAAAATAAATAAAAGAAAAACAAAAAATATCAATCTTTGTGGAACAAACCTAAAACACTAGAACATCAATCATCTAGGAGCAGAAAAAATATTTTTTAAAAATATAAGGAAGTTTCAATGAAGCAGTGGAACCGCTTTATTATTCATCATTCAACAGAAAAAAACTGCAAATATTTCTTATATAAATGTTCAAAAATATATTGCATATTTATTTTAATATAAAATTTTTAGTATGAATAGTTTACGAATAATATTTTACTTAAATTAACGCTTTTTATAATATAAATATTTCACCCGCACCGGCTGATATGCTTTTACCATTCAACACATATTTAAAAGCGTTTGAACCGCTTGATCCGCATTTATACCGCCAGATCTGCTTGATCTACTTTTATTCTGCTTGATCCGCTTCGCTCGATACGCTTTTTCCAATCGGAGCCTGATTCTTAACTACCCGTACGAATACAACAGTCATAGAAAACTAGCGAACCTGTGGATTTGGGCGGTAAAAGACATGAGAGAACATTGGGATTTGATACTCGTAATTATTAGAAAGAAGGTGTAATATTAATTACATAAATAAATAGTGAGGCAGACACTTAAATGTAACATTTTATTACAGCATTACTTCTTCCTTTGTGTATTTTATTGATGATGATAGTTTGGACGAACCCGTCTTACAGTTTCCGATACGATCCATCCTTTTAAATAGTATTTGTAATTATTGTTGCCAAAAAAATGAAAATTGTAATTATTAGTTTTTGTCTAGTGGCCCACTCAGTTCTACAGACATTTCAAGAAATTACATTTTTCTAATAAAAGTTTTGTCGTAAGAGATTTAAAATTGGTCCCCAAACAAATTTAATTCTTCACTGACCCAGTTATTTCTAGTTCATCATTGAAATTGTTAGAAACTAGTCTTGTTTTTTTCTTTTTAATTTGTGAATGGTATCAGGTACAAGAAAAGTTAAGAACTTTAACAAGTGAAAAACATTAATTAACAAGCTGAATAACTCAGCCAAAAATAGGTAATATATTTAATGAGTAAACGACCTGTATTCCCATAGTAAGTTTCATATAGTATCACAACTACACAGAATTCGGACCTCGACCGCAGTCCACAAAGATCAGAAGTTAAACTCATGTGTCCCCCCAAATCAAAAGTTCGAGACCTTGGTCCCAAATTTTTGAATTTCGTGGTTTATTTGTGGTTTACTGTACCGAAACCAACATTAACCGCGTAACAATGAAAATAAACCGGATTTACCCATAAACCAACCCGATTATTACTTGATAATCAAAAACCCCCAAATCAATCCCCAATTCTCAAAACGAACAACGTTCCCACGCTGAATCTCTCTCCAATCTCTGTAAACAAACACATCCCGATTCACTCGCATTGAAACTCGTTCAATCTCTGAATTCATCTTCCATGAGAGGTCTGAAGCTTTGGTCTGTGGATCGGTTTTACATCAGTTTGGGTAAATCCGGTTTAATCTCGATGTTAAGCGGTTAATGGTGTTTCCGGTACAGTAAACCAACGATAAACCACAAAATTTGAATTTATGGAGACTGAGGTCTCGAACTTTCAATTTAGGGGGAAACTGGAGTTTAACTTTAGTTTTGTGTGGACTGGAGACGAGACCCGAAATCTGTGTTGTTATGGTAATATATAAAACTTCGTAGGGGGGACACAGGTCGTTCACCCATATTTAATCAAACTAAACATTGAAAGAGTAAAGTTTGTGCCTTTGTGGTCACAAATCAATAAGTATTGTATAACTTAATAAATCGATTTTATTAAAATTACATTTGATTTAAATATAAAACATACATTCTATCTGTTTATAAAAATAAATTAAAAATTTACAAAAATATTACTCCCTCTGTTTCAAAATATAGGATGTTTTAGGGATTTTTTTTTTTGTTTCAAAATATATGATGTTTTACAAATTTTTATGTAACTTTAAATACATTTGATATTTTATGACCTTTTATATTCCGCAGTCTTTTATATCATTGGTTAAACTTTTTAAAATTAAATATTAAATGATAGTTTTTAAAAACAAAATTAAATTTTTTAAAGTGTGTGCTTTTAGGTAAAACATCATATATTATGAAACAGATGGAGTATTTAAAAGTTTGTTTGATATTGAAAATGTAAGAAAACCTCAAAAATCACTTATGTGCAAATTTAATATTTTAATTCAGTATATATGAACATATTTGTTTTCTTCGTTCAATAAATGTAAGTACAGTATTTGTTTTCTTAATCGTTAATAGGTGAAAAAGTTAAGCCAAAACAATTTAATTTCCATAGAAGAGACACTTGATTTATATTAAAAAAAATGTATAACTCATTCCATCTCATTCATTGTACATGCATCCAAAATTCAAATTTTCTTTTACTTGATTATTAATTAAATTATCATTACGTGAAACTGTTTTAAATATAATAAGCAAATTGGGTATTATGGTTTGGAAATTTAGATGTATTTTTTTTTTGGTAAAAAAATTTAGATGTAGTTTACAGAGTTTCGGTTCTCTTATGATAATTTTTGTTTTTTCAACCTACAGTATTTGTTTTCTTAAGTTAAAACAAGACTGCAACATGATATTGGATCGTGTACCATTGCAGTTGAGTAGTTTTTATTTGCATGCAAACAAGATGAGTATCTATTTTCATTTCCACGGTCAACAAAATAATTTGCTTAAATTATTTTTTTCAGTCTAAATAACGTACAAATCTATCAAACTTTTTTTTTTTGTTAACGTACAAAATTATCAAACTTTTTTTTTTTTTGTTTCTTTCAAAAGCCTGGTGTTCGTATGTTGGCAAAAAGCCAAAAACAATTGTGTGAATAGAATTAAACCAAACCATATATTCTTTAAAATCAGACTTAGACTTAGACCGATATGACCGGGTGGTTCGATTCTATTTTAGAAACCAAGGTTTCTCATCACAAAATGATCAAAATCCCATAGAATATAACTTCATCCAACTAGACTCGTATATGATATTTATGACTATAAATACACGCATTCATATTAATGTTGAAAGAATAATCAATGGGTGCTATAAATATATGACCCAACTACCAAAAGTAAATATGGTAATCAATAGTTTGAAGTAAATTTCAGATTAGACTAACAGCAACTAGTAATAATTATAAGCTCAGAAATCTGTGACTAAAAGTCCAAAAGGAGCATTAACGATTAGCAATAAAACGAGCAATAACGATACTATGAGATTCTCGTGCTCATCCATTAATGGCTTCAGAAGCAAAATATCTCATTAATTTCGAAATTTTAGCCTATAGATTTGTGTTTTTTTTTTATAAGGTAGCCTATAGATTTGTAAATGAGTTCGAGTTCTTAAAAAAAAAACTGAGATATGAAATGGCTTGAGTAATTTCTTGCCACAATTGAATTCGCAGTTACATGACTCGAACTCTAATTCCATGATAGAAAATTTAACCACCGCATCACGATGTTAATTATTTAAAGTTCTATATATCTTTTATAGATAACATACATGTTTATGGTTTCTCACAATCTATATATACTATATCAATTCGGGTTTAGGTGTTTAAAGACTCTTGTGTGCACCTTGACAAGAAATTATAAATTAGCGATTTGGTGTTTGGAGTTTGAGGATTAATGTGTTACATTTGGGGAGTTAGCCAGAAATTATACCTAATGTTCGTATATTGTATATTTTGTTTTGTGTCAAACCTCAAACGTATTGTTGATGAGGATTTGTCGATCATACGTTATAAAACGTTACTTAGTTCAAACAAAAAAAAAAAACAAAAACGTTATAAAACGTTACTATTCCAAATATATATATATATTAGTCGGAGAGTCGGAGAGACTACTGAATGGTATCGGCCCACACATGATTAAGGGCTTGAACAATATGGGCTGTTGCTTCAGACGTATCTTTAAAGTACCATTTATTTCAAGTTCATAGTCCACTACTTCTGTCCTCCTCACCAACGGTGTTAATTAAAAGTCAATCAAATTGACGGTGACTAACGGTACGAGTCCACTGTTAGAAATATAGGTCGGATGTATATGATTATTGGAACGTAGACAAAGTAACAGACACACCTGCAGGCTTTTTACTTGTCCAAAAGTTTTAGAGAAACCCAATACATAATTCCTCACAAAACAATTTAATTTGACATTACAAAACACATTAATTGTATTTCATTTTCCTAGAAATTTTTAACTTATGTTCATGAACCAATTTTTGTTTTAGATAAAGTTAAGATTTTATCAGTTAAAGTTAAGATTTTATCAGTTAAATAAATGGTGTCGAATTGAGTGTTTGAAACGGTAGAAAAACTGAGAGCTTATCTTTGTTATACTGTGATTTTGAATCGGAACTAAAGTGGTTATCTTTGTTGGATTGGATTAAGGTTAATAAAATAGGCTAGACAAAGTAAACCACGGTCCATAGCAGGTGAGCAACATTTACTGATAAGTGTAAAGAACAGGTCACCACCGTAACTTGTAACATTTTAATGCCATGAAGTCCCCAAAATAAATACGACTGTGACATATGTATATATATTAATATCATTGTATTGACATTTTTAGTAGATAATGGAATTATTGATCAAATTAAGTAGATAACCGTTGTGAAGACTATTAAACTGATGGAAATGAAATACTCCCTCCGTTTCATAATATAAGTCGTTTTGGAGAAAAATTTTTGTTTCATAATATAAATCGTTTTCAAGTTTCTATGCTCTTTATATATTACTTTAATATAATATAATTATTTATATTATGCAGTCTTTTTTATGATTGGTTGAACTTTTTAAAAGTAGATCTTCTTAATCTGCGTGTTTAAAGCTAAAACGACTTATATTATGAAACAGAGGGAGTAATGCAGATAACGTAAATTTTTTTACAATTTGTGCATGCTTACCAAAATTATGGATCTTCTTCAAGTAGCAACCAATCTGTCAGAGACACATAATTTCTATTTTATTTTTGTTTTTCTGCAAATAAACATATATAACACATATGAATTATTTAGTGTAAATTTCCCAACAATTTATTAACAAACACAGTTACACACTTACACCATATTAGAAAATGTGTAAACCGAGTTTTTTTCATAAGTTGGCAAAACGAAAGCACTTTGCATTAGTTAAGCTAAAAACGGTTTACCACAAGAAATGAGGGTAAAAAAAAAAAAAAAAAAAGAGACAACACCAAAGTACTGTTGCCTGGTAATATATATGTGAGCTTAAGTTGCTATCTTACTTGAGATTTGTCTTTCTAATAAATGTGAACTTTGAATTTCAAGAGAGCAAAACCCGGCCTAAAACTTTGGACCCAATCTCATCTATTGATAATGCTCATATTTAATTAATTCTAGTATTATTCCTTTTTAATGACTTTTTTATTTATACTTGTGATGCTGCATTTTGTATGCATGCCCAAACATCGAGAATCACTGTTAAAAAGACTGTATTGCATCTAATACTGAAATTTGTTTTCTATGTTAACACATGCTAGGAAATTGTAACAACAACAAAAAAAAACAAGTAAAGTGAAAGCTACGAAAACATATAACATATTTATATCAAATTGGAGAGATGATGAGGGTGAAATTATTTAAATGGTTTACTGATACAAAAGTTCGAAGCTTCTTGAAATTTTAATAATCGTTACAGCAGAAAGTTAAATCTCGAAGGTAGAGAGTTGACAATTATTTTGTTTTTACATCAATTTTAACAAATTTATAAAATCAATATAAGCATTTGTCTTTATCTTAAATAGCGTTGTCGATAACCGTTAAGCTATGCAACTAATTACTTAACTAGCATACGTGTTGTTATATAATTAACTATATTAAGGAATTTTTTAAGAAAGTTCAATCATCAATCCCTTAACAATAAAAACAAATCTAAGGTTGGTCCGGAGTCTTTCGCTTCTTAAGTGTAGTCTTATTGCTTTCATATTTGTTAACAATAGCGCAACTAAACATGAAGAGGACATTTTTGAAAAAAGGTATTGAAAAAGGGGCATTTTTGTGAGTCTCTCTTATTATTAGCTAGTGAATGGACTATTTACGATTATACACCCATAAAGTTAGTCGGACTTCAGTTCGAATTACCTCTTATTAACAAGAAAATAAAATAATAAATTAATTCCAAAGCACATATATTGGTGAGATAATATGACATTAGAATTGAAAAGGATGAATTCCACTTTCTGTATTTTTACCAGAGACATTCTTCTCATCACCTCCGCCCTGAGGCCTGAAGTGAACTTTATAATACATTTTTTACTTTTATATCTTCTACCTATTTCTAATTTGTTTTTTTTGTATGATCATCTACCTCTTTTTTTAATAAAGTAACTGAATAAAGTTATCGCAGTTCCCATTTGGAGTCGACTGCCACGTTTAAAAATAGATTTTTTTTTTTTTTGAATATGCCAAATGTTGATCAAATATTTTGTCCAGTGTTTTTTTGGGAAGGATGATTTAGTCTTGTATATCTGTCACAATTATCATCAAAAAATTATAGAAAAATACATATCAAACACACAAAACTATATAGTTAAATAAAACGTCAACACTTCATACGCAAATTGTGTTTTGGTAATAGTAATCGTTTGTATTGCTTACATATGCGTGGAAGATTTATCTATCACAAGAGGCAGAGATGTCAGGGCTTTTTTAAAAGGGCCGATGCAGGTATATCTTACAGCATCTAATATTTTGTAATATCTGAATTTCTGAGCCTTTTTTTGCAGTCACAATTATTTTTGGATTTACTACTATGAACCAAGTCTCTTGTAAAACAAAAACCTGCTATATAAACGACAGTAAATTTCAAAATCAACGGCTCAGATAAGATCTATCAAAAACACGATGTCAGAGATTAATCATACATAAATTCATCCCATGTTAATAACTTATGATACTTGTATTAATTTTTTTTTGTAAAATATAAGATTATGGAGACAATCTTGTAGGATTGTGTCACTGATTTACACAGTCCCACATGTCTCATCTTAAAGCCAAACCTGCCGTTGAAGCGAAGAGATCTTCACTGTTTTCCCGTTCTCAGCTTATCCAACGTTCAACTAAGTTTTAATTTTATATACCATATAAAACTTTTGTATTCTATTCAAAATTTTGCTGGTGAAAATATTATCTAGATAAATTGGTTGTACGTGTAGGTTCCCCATAGAATCCAGAATTCAACTCAATGGTCAATAATCAAATTTAGTTCTTTTTTATATATGTACGTTTTGACTGAAAGGTGAAAGCATCTATATGCAATCTACTATTCTTTTATTGAAGCTTTTGAAAGAATTTTTTTTTTATTTTAATTTATTCATTTAGTTTTTTTTTTTTTTTTTTAAATCCAGGTATCCGGGCCGAAGCCCGACTAGCACCAAGGCTTGAGGCCGGTTTCCTGTCAGGCCGTCCGAACCCAACGCTCAGTGTATTTCCTGGAGGCCCGAGGGGGCCAGGTGAAAATCTCGGTGACCAACAGGAATCGAACTGCGGGCACCATATTGGAATTATCCCCTCAAGTACCACTAGCCCAACCCACGTTGGTTTTATTCATTTAGATTTGATTATTAATACTTTTGTTCTTTTATAGACGCAAAAAACTAACGTTGCAAATATTTTTATGCACGTTTTGTCAAAAACTGAGATTAATAACCGATCCAATGGCCTAATCCTTGTCTTTACCAAAGAAACAAAAAAATAAGTGCAATCCAACTATCATCATCCTACATAAACGAAAACTATTTTCCACATTATTGAAAAAATTAAAAGGTAAGCACAATACATACCAATATAATAGTAATACGGTTCATCATCTCCATATGTGTATCGGGGTAGCCAACGTTACAATTCTGCACAAATTTTAATTAAGCTAAAGAACAAATTAATTAAGAAAAAAAATGCAAAACCGTTCTAAACCATAATGTCTTTAGTGTTCTCATCCATCTCTAACAAAGAAGACAGCGGCAAGAAACGTACGGACGTCGAGGAAGTCTCATCGGAGGAAGAAGAAGACGAACACGACGTATAGAATGACAAGGGAGACGACGGAGATTCTCCAAGAGTCATACTATTACAACAAGAAGTGCTTGCTTCTCCGGAAGCGGCGGCGCGTGAGGCCGAGACGCCGTCATCTTTGGAAATGTCGCTATTGGTGATGGGTTTTTTCGTGTTAAGTGCTAAGTTCATGAGGAGATCGACGAAAGCCGCGAAGATGTATCGATGGCTGGTCTTGGCGTTGACTTTCAAGAACTGAAGGAGAAGCTTCTCGAGGCTTTTCCAGTCATGGTGAAGCTCGTGTGCCTCAACCATCTCCTCCATGGATCTCTTGAAATCAGAGTAAGGGTCGTTTGATTCCAAGGAGAAGAGCATGAAGCCTTCTTCTTCGTCTTCTTCTTCTTCTCGCTTGCTCGTAGCTCCTTCAAGTATAGAGTTGGTTTCTCCTTTGCTTTCGAAGATGAGTCTCTCTGATGATCTTAGCCCTTTTATCACACTCTCTACCGAGTCAGTAATCTCCGGTGGGTCGAGCTCATCGTCATCTTGGTCGTGAATAGGGTTGGTGAAAGTGATGGTGGCTCTGAAAGATAAGGTCTTAGGGTTTTGATTACAAGAAGGCCATGGCCATGAAGAGGATGATGAATTTGAATTCGAATTAGAAGAATATGAAGATGTTGAGTGGTTCTTGTTTAGAAATGGGAGTTTCATGTTTGTTTTTTCTGAGAAAAGTAGGACAAGAAAATAATTTTGATTTTCTTGTTCTTCTTTGGGTTTCTTCTTTTACCTTTTTTTTTTTTTTGGTATGTTTTGGGGATTGGATTCAAAATTAAGAAACTGAGAGAGTTAATGGAGTGTGGGAGGGAAGATTTTAAGGGTTTGAAGGGGAGAAGGACAGAGAGGAATGGTAGGGTCTCTATTTCTTTACTTATTTAACGTCTATTATATTTCTTTATTAAATTTATTTGGTTGTTGTATTTAATTATTGGCTTCAAAATTTAATGTTGTTTGGTTGGGGTTCATTCAATTCTATAATTCAGTACCTTTTCCCGGTTAAGCTGTTTTCGTATTTATTATAATGAATGATACTTTCTTGTTTTCGTTTTTCCATTCTTCAGAGCTTCTTCAATCTGACTTATTCAAAAAGTATTTTGAAAGGATTCTAAAAGGTTTATTTTATCATTTAGAATGTAGGAGCATATCACAAATTATTGGTTTTGAATCCGACTGTTTTTTTTTTATAATAGAATTCGCCTAACATCGTTTACTGTGTTACATTATTGTATGTATTAAGAAAATACAGATGATGGAAATATTTTATTATTAATAATTTTGAAAGTTAGCTAAATGATCGTGGTTTCAAAAAAAAAAAGATAATTGAAGCTTCCGTACTAGGGGACTACATATATGTATTGCACGTGGCAAAGGAACGTAATCGTTATTTCTAAAGAAAGACAAAATATTAGGTCACATTAAAAGTTTTCTCCATAAACAATTTATTACCCTATGCCCTTTAATAATTTAGTTCCATTCTGAATCCATGTCTGCAAAAGTAACCATAAATATTTGATATATATAAGATGGAAAAGATTAGCTCCATAACTAATTTTTTTAATAACATACTCCACTTGATATACATGTAAATCAAAAACCAAAATCGTATCAAACTAATCAATACTATATTCAATTTTAAGATAGCTATATATTTTCTTTAAATTTGAAACCAAAATACAGCAAAACCCAAACAGAAACGAAATCCATAAATATCAATCATAATTTAGACGTCAAACATAAGATAAATGATTCAAATGGAAAAGAATGAAACATAGATAATGATATACTCCATAACAAGAAAAACTCAACTACCAGTTAAACCAACGAATCAACCAACCAACTGACCAACAAACAAAAGATATGATGAGGTCAATTTTAAATTTTTTTTTGTAAAATCAGACAATATCCCAAACTTTGCAATAATGTTGTATATAATACTAATTGTTATTACACGCCTCCTCCCCAAATCGGAAACATTTTTTGTGTTTCTCTTTCATGGAAACTGCTCGCACCTGAAACCTATTTAGATATATTTATCTATAGGTTTGCATCAATACATTACGTGTATGTATTTTGCATGTTAACTTTTATGTCAATAATTCATATCCGGCGATTCTAGAAATATTACTACATATAATGTTCGAAATATATAGTTTCTCACTGAGAATGATTCTTGCATAAAAATAGTATATTTGAACTGTGAATGTATATTTTTTTCTGTAGAATGCAGTAGATCATACTCATAGAAATAAAATAAAAAAGTCGATGATTTAAAAAATAAGTAATCATAGATCGTATCGGTGAATTTTATTTTATAGAAGGCGCAGCAGTGCCATGTGAGTCTCTCACAATTCCATTTTGCACGTAACTTTCACTCACGTGCCTCTCACGCGACGCCAGTGGAGAGATTGCGACACGGGAGGAGAGATATCAAAATCATTATCATATCAAATACATTAAAGAACACATTAAAACATCTCAATTGACAAATAATGATATATTCAGGGCCAGCGCAGAGGCCAAGCAACTGAAGCCAGCGATTGGGGTTCCAAAATTTTAGGGCCCTTTAAACTAAAAATTTGTTAAGTTTTGAATATGCTGGAAAAACTATAAATTTATTTTGTAGAATCTTTTTAAAAAAAATGATATGGGCTTTTAAAGACAAACTAATTATCTTCAACACTAAATTTTTGATTTAGTAAAAAAAACTCTAAAACGCTGATTGAATATAAAAAAAAAAAACTGACGCTACATGATACCTCTTATGCGTGTATGTGAGTCAATTTGCTTATTTTACAAGTGAAAAATCATAGTTTTTGAAGTTAATTGTTAGTTTTGCTATTGAATTTATTGTTTTTTCTTTGCAAATTTGTTTTAAAAAAGAAAGCTGCTAATCCGATAATGATTCGTTAATGGTTTTTGTAATATATGAAAAAGGCATACTTTTTGAAGTTTTGCGTAGAGTACTTGCATATATCGGGCCGGCATTAGATATATTATATATAAAAGTAGAAGCTTCCAAATAATTATAGAACTATAAGCGGAGATATTAGACAAATCATGTGGATTTTTAAAAGCGAAGATAACGATTGAAAGCTGTACGTCTTCTAAATTCTTATTATGCCATTGTCTTCATGGATGCTTCGTAGGCGTTTCATTTGAATAATCACTTTTTCTTTATATAACAACACTCATCCCTCTTAGCTAATCATTATATATATATATATATATATATATATATTTTACTTCCTCGGTTTCAAAATATAAAGCGTTTTGAAAAAAAAATTTGTTTCAAAATATAAGTCGTTTTCAAGTTTCTATGCAAATTATATATTACTTTTAATATTTTATGATTATTTTTATTATGCAGTCTCTTTTATGATTGGATGAACTTTTAAAAAATAGATCTTTTTAATCGGCGTGAATTTATCTAAAACGTCGTATAGTTTGAAACTGAGGGAGTAGTAATTTGGTCCATACATTATGAGTTTTAACGCTATGTATTTAGGGTTTAAATTTTAGATCATGCATAAAAACTATATATGGATGATCTAAAATATTTCAACATGTACTTTAAAAACCATGATAGATACTACGGACTTTTTATTGCCACTGTTTTCTCACGCTTTTGTTTTAGTAACTATTGAAAGTCAAGTCGAGATAGTCTGATAGATCATAGTTTTAGGCTCATAAGGTTAAAGTTGATATACCGTGATTCATGATTCATTTTTACAGCCATCATCAAAGATTCAATTGCGAGATTCTCCACAAAAAAAAGATTCAATTGCGACATTCTCCACAAAAAAAAAAATTAACAATATGTAGATTTTTTTTTTTTCATATGAACCCATAACCCGTTCCAAAGTAATATTTACTAAGAGTAAACAATTACAATTGTTAGAGCTATAACATTTTTTCCTTTCCTATAACATATTAGTTCAACGGTGGTGGAAGAGCAAAAGAAAGGGACCATTTTGGTGGTATGCACCAGCTGAGAATGTGGTCCTCTTCCTACGAAATCTATCCTCCTTCTCTCTTTCATCGCTATACCAAAATCATGATTCCTTTCTACTAATTTACAAACTTCATATAGTAATATTATCCTTTAGCTCACCAGTTTTGGATACATTTGAAGAATCCCGTTTGTCAATCTATTCCAAACAAATAATTACTACCTCGTTCCACCTTGTAGTATAAATTTATAAATATTACAGATCAATTATAAAATTCGATTATTAAGCATACTTCCTCGAGTTTCCAAATCTAAATTATATGATTGACGATATAATTATGCATACAAAAATCTATATATGTAGATATCTTGTTTGGGAATAGTTGGAACAAGGTTTTAACATAAAAAGTTATCCCGACAGAAATTCATAACGTAGAAACACACATGTAGTAATAATTGAGATATCTTAAGGTTTATATAATGTGAGTGTTTTTGGGTCCATGAAATTGCCGCGACCTGACTAAAGTAGTGAAGAGGGGACAGTGTGCTGGTGTCACGAATACGAAAGATATATATAATATTTTGTAGCTCAGAAGCTGGAGAATTTGATGTTACTGTTTTGGATCTTTGAATATATAAGAAGATTAAATATTAAGATTATCGCTTTCAAGGAATGTAGGCCCAATCTTATCTAACTGTAACCCTTATTTCCTCGGGACCATTATTGTCTTCTCTCTAGTCTCTAGTGGCCCAAACAAATATTCTAAATTTCATTCATACGAGTGTTTTGATTCCATCCATGCAAAAAATTTAAAATCTTGATGTTTGTGGTAATTTAAGATTAAGATTTAATTTGCAAGTAATCTCAAATGTTTTTACAAAAATGAAGACAAATGATGATGATGATTATGCTTTTTAACATATAACCAACATTGTTAAACAAAATGAAGAAACTTTTAGTACATTATCCAACATAACAATATCTTTGAGCTAATACAAATTGAGTTAGGTTAGATAACGTTCTGATAATAGTAGAAATATAAGGGATCTAAAATAATGCCAAAAGGAATGTTTTAAAATAAAAAAAAAAGCTACAATATGGTTCTCTTCGTATTGAATTCACTAACCACAAGGATAGTTACTATAGCGATTAAATCATGTTTGTTTTGTAATCACCAGCGATTAAGTCTTGTTTTTATTTTGTATTTGTTGGCAACAACGATCAGCGACTGACCTCTGATTAAAAATTTTAAAACGCAAAATGTTTAATGATCCTAGCTTTTTTTTTTTTTTTTTTTTTTTTTTGAAAACAATTGATCCTAGCTTTTAAGCATTAATTATTGAAGTGAATCGCTAAACCAACAAACACGAAACAAACAAGATCAAATTAATCGTTGCTGATGGTCACTGTCTGATTGTTAAAAATTAGGAAACAAACCAAAACGTGTTGGTGATTGTTGTCATTGTTGCTAGCAATTACGAAACAAACATAACTTTATTTTAGCCGCTCGAAATTACTAATCTAGTTACCACTTACCATCCATGTAGTCATGTAGATGAACACAACAACACACTACATATAAAAATCAAGTATCAAAACACGAAAGATGCGTTACCAAAGCAAGAATCAAACGATTCCTTCCGGCCTCACACAAAACTGATTATTTTATCAAAATAAAAAGAATCAAACGAAAATCGTCCGTACCTTCCGTTGATTGATGAGCACATGGGTGCATGGCTTTTGGATGGACCCTTCTGCGTTATGTATGTATGCATTCTCTACATTATATTACACTTTTAGTTATAGTTATGCATCATTGATTAATTGGTTGCTAATGATCTGGTCGTCTTTAGCAAAAATAATGAGTTGGTCGTATGATATGAAATGAGGTGGCGTGATTCATGAACCGTGTGGTAAGGACCGTAAAGTATGTGCATAGACTTTAAAAGTCATTACAAAATTTACAAATCTAAACACTTGTAATAGAAGATACATAAACGTAGTGTCGATTGGGGATGTGCCTTTAGTCAAGTGGTTAAGTCCACTTGACTCCGCCTTCCCCACCGGAGTTCGACTCCACTAAATCGCGTTACCCCGCGTAGTAGGGATTGGCTATGGATCGGGCCTTGTCGATCCAAAGATGTCAAAAAAAAAAAAACGTAGTGTCGATTTAATTGTGTTGTAGTTTGTAAAATGGTAACACAACTATGGGTGAAAAAGTTAAAACACAAATTGTATATTGATATGTAAGTATTCTTTTTTTTTTTTTTTAACTCAGGGTAAATCCCTAGAGAGTCTAAGACTAATCCTAGTAGAGAGGGTATCCCACGGGTAGGGTCCCCTCATGTTTTCAAATGGACCGGAAACAATGGATTCATACCCATGTGGCAAAAAGGATAAATGCATAAAGCTAAGCAATTCTGCATCTGGGGAGAATTGATCCCTGACCTAGACCAATAGAGCCACTCTTCCACCAAACTAGAACCAATAGCCCACCACCTCTTATGTAAGTATTCTTTACGGCTAAAACATATATTGATTCTAACATTGTTTATCAACGTTAATGGTTGATGATTTAGTTGTAGATACTCTGACGTGGCAGTTGACGTAGAAACCGAATCCAACAACTGGTAACGTAGAACAAGAAAGTTATACATGTGAGTAAAACTATCCTTTTTGAAGTCGTTTATAAAACCATTCTTCATATGTTTTCAAATGCGAAAGAAAATTAGATTCGCTTGTGGTGAATGTAAAAGTCTAATCATTGAAAATGAGATCTTTAAAAAGTAAAGTATCTCTGAATAATATGATGTGACAAACTACCGAAAATAAAAGATAATTCCTTGAGAACCAAAAAAGGACTTGCATAAATTGAAAGATAGCCATAAAAATAGTTGTCAATGTTTGTGAAAGAAAAGCAAAAAGTCACATGGAAAAAAAGCTAGAGGAAAGGCAATGGACTGCCGTTAATAATCAAGCTTAAGGTGAAGGAGAGATATGACACACTTCCCAAGCCTAGGACATGAGGAAACAGACACACCGACATGATTCTAATATTACTGGACATTACAGCCTTCACTCTTTTGTCCAAATCAGACTCCAAATTAAAACTTTGACATGAGGAACAGAGAGAGACGAAGATGAAATAGCATTTGAGATTTCCTTTAGAGGCGCATATATATTCAAAACATATACAATTTACCTTACTAAATCAATCCTAACAACTCCCTCAATGTAAGTTTGAGCGGTCTAACTTATCCAAGAACAAGATAATAATCTCCTTGTGTCCTAAATTGTATTTGTGAAGATCGTATTCCTAACATTCTTCAAGTTACGCCACTCGTATAACTAAAGATTAGAATCATATTTCAACAATACACCTTTTCTCGGGCTCACTTTCAAATACCGAACTACATTTAGACCTACAGTCCAATGATCTTGACAATTCTTGCATGAATTGCGCTCGAATGTGAACACAATAGGAGAGTTCAGGTCGACTAAAAGTGCAGTAAATCAAACGTATAAAGGACCAAACAACGGTGTTTTGCTTCTAAAAGATCGGTTTTCCATATTATATCTAAATTGAGAAGATGAAGTCATGAGACAACGTTGTCTAGATATATTTGCACACAAGGATTTAAACTCCAGATGATCAATCGAACATCATCATTCATCCACAGACACCATTGTTTTTACTTTTAGGTACGAAAGAAAAAGCTTGAAGATCAACAACAATGGAGAAGCCCCTCAAAGGTAAAAGGCTTTAAGAGTATTAAAAGAAGGTTGCTTCGGGAGGTTGAACAAGCTTCCGGTTATGCGATGCAGTCATCTCCTTCTTCAATTGAGTCAGTATGTCCTCCATTGTGTACTGCCTTTGCCAGTTTGCAAGAACCCCAAACTTCTTCGGATCCACCTATATGCAAATTCACATTGAGTAAACTAATTCAAAACAAAAGTAACAAAACTCAAAAATTCACATTCTTACCACGCCGGTTTCATGGTTGACACAAGTCATGTTGATGCGAGAATGGAACCGAACAGTTGGGGGTTTCTCTGGGTAATCTTTGTCACAGAAGAGCTTCAACTGATAAATTCGACCCTCATGTACAGTCTGCACAAGACATAAATACCAGTTAGATCAGATCACAATGTGCTAGTGATTCTCCCTATCCTCTTTCATATTCCAAAACCATTCAAGAAGGAGACACAAAGTCCTATCATTCATAGCAAGTGAAGATAAAAAAAAAAAAAGAGATATAACTACGTTGTGAGGACCGATGATAGTGCCAGTCCAAGAGCGCATATAAATGTCATCTCCATCATCCATTCCATAGCTCACAGTTCCATCTCCAATACCTTTCTCTCCACGTTCAAGCTCCTCCAGCAACCTGAAATTCCTCGGAACTACACAGTAACAACATCAAACAGCTCAGTTATAGTGAATGAAACAAACAGAAATTACACAAATAAGCTCTATATTCTAAGCAAAGCACTGAGCTTGAAAACAGAACACAGAACTCTGAGAATCTGTATAATACCATTTGAAATAGTTAACCAAAAAAAAACCCCAACTCAAGAATTAGGATTATCACAGAGCGGATTCATATCAATCAAAAGACTAACACTTTCAGAGTTAAAATCAATCAAATCACCCAGCACAAGATACAGAGATATCAAGTATTATGGCTCATATGCAGAGAAACCCAGAAACAATCAAGAAAATTATCGATTGAAATTATCAAATATAAACCCAAGAAACGTTTCGTATCAAATCAAAAACCCTAGAGAAACAAACTTAAGAGAAACCAAAAAATATCGAAAATTTACCGACAACACTCGATCCTCCTGAGCCAAGAGTCATGATTAGGGTTCAAGTCGATTGATTGTGAGATCTGATGACCTAAATTGAGAGAGAAGACAAAAACTGAGAGATTCTCTGATGCGAAACACACAAACGCTAAAGCAAATTGGGGCAGTTGAATTACTATTGGTGCGACGAGAATTGGAGTGGGTAACTATTTATTTTCCGCTACCCATATTTTTGTTTTCTCACATTTGTTGCCATGAATTTAAGATATTGTCAAGAATAACCCCAAACATATTTGATAAGGCTCTGTATGGGCCATTGATATGTTGATGGGCCAAGAGGAGACTTGTTTGTGAAAGAACCCCATGTCCTCTGTTGGGGTGTCAAAATGGGTAACCCGACCCGACCCGACCCAAACTCACATGGGTTCGAGTGTTTAATGGACGGGTTTGACCCGATCTATATATTTATATGGGTTGAATTTATATACCCAAACCCATTATTGTAGAAATCCATTGGCTTAATGGGTTATATGGGTACCCATATATATGTATAATAAAATATATAAATAATAAAAATCCAAAAAAATAACATAAAATTGTAAACCAACAAAAGTTTTTAAATAATAAATTAAAAAATCAAGATATTAAAGTAGAAAAACATCCTAAAATCTTAAAACCACAAATCCAAAGAACCATAAAACCAAATAAAAAAGATAGTTGTAAAGAAAAGAAGATATTTTACATATATTTATATAAATTCTAATATATTAATATAGATATATATAAATTTTACTTTTTAGTTTTGGTTATAAAACCCATGGGTAACCCATGACCCTAATGGGTTTTACCCATTAAACCCATAACCCTAATAGGGTAACCCACTGAAACCCATATATATATATGGGTAAAAAAATTCTATCCAAACCCACTAAAATCATGGGCGGGTTCGGATAACTCATGGGTATTAACCCATTTTGACACCCCTAGTCCTCTGGCAAGACTTGAAGAGACAGATGTGGATGAGTCTAATCCAGACTCATGAAATCATCGATTCTTAGAAAATTTTCAGTTGAATCTCTCTGCCATGTGGTTGGATTAAACACTTGTCGTCATTTATATAAACCCTTAAACCGATATATTAGGAGCTCTGTAGCAAAACAGTTTGATCTCCTAGCTAGGCTACCAAAAGATTGACAAGAGGAATGCAACATTTGTGTGAGCTTTAAGGGGATTTGTGATAAGCTAAGTGATATACGAAAGACCATTGCGTTGATTAGATGAGGTTTTCTTTCTCTTAAGAAGGAATTGGTGAAGGGTTTCATTTGGTACCTTACCTACTACGATGTATTATCATCCTATCCCTCATGTTAGGACATTGTATCTCAACAATGACAAATCTTGTTCTCTTATATTTTCTAACCAAAGAGTTATTACCCTTTTAGAACACAAACAAAACAATAAACTTCATTTAACTTGAAAAAGACTTGAGATCTATTTATATATTTGTCAAAACTTATTCCCCGGAACCATGGGAACCCACTCCTTCCAGAGAGAAGAAGAAAACCAAAAAAAAAAATATATATAGTTCAAGAGTGAACAAGATTGAGTAAATAATGGTACATTGCAAAGAGAAAGGCTTAGCTTATTATAAAGTTAAAAGATGATGAAGATTTAAATGAGAGCTTGAACACCCGCTCTCAGCATTTCTCTGAGCCTCCAAATGGGATAAATCGCATCCTCCCCTAACTCTGCTGCCTCCACTTGTTGCATTGCCCAGTCGTAGTACACCGTGTGTATCGTGTCCTATATCCAACACACAACAACAAATTCTTAAGGGATTGTGGCATTGCCCATATGTTTTGGGTTTGATTTATGATTTTTGATTCAACATTTCTTTTTTTACCTGGCCTCCTTCTTTGATATTTCCATTCTGGTCGCGAACGCAGAAGATTTCTTGCGTTTGGAACTGACATCAAAGATTGATAAATCCATCAACCCCAATTCTTAGTTAAAGGATGACCTCACAAGGAAAACAAAGATCATTACCCTGACGATGATTACTGGAGAAGTTCCCATCATCTTTGTCTCTTTAATTTCAACTTCAGATACATGCAAAAGCTGCACATCACAGCCAAAACGATTTTACTCACCACAAAACGAAGCAAGTTACTCAGAGATTTACATGATTTCACGAGAACCAGGATCCCGTGGGTGAACCAATAATAAAAACCTTACCTTGTGATCGAAAAAATAGCCATGACTCTGGAAAGCTCTGTGCTCTGCCGTGCACCGTTCAATCAATTCCTTGCTGCAATACTTCTTCAAGGTCTCAGCATCTCCCTTTACAAAGATGGGAACTAATTAGAGGCAACAAAAACGAGGATGAAAGGAGATGATCTATTCAAAAACCTGAGATATACCTTACTATATGCATTCAAGACTGGTCTGATGGCTTCCTGAATTTCTACAGCAAAGTCCGGCAAGGAGAATGATCTGACCATGAAAGAGATAAGAATATGATTACCAGGGCCATATCTTCAAACAAATAATCAGCCTCTATAACTTACGGATCTCGGCGACGTATCTCTTTGTAAGTCGATGCAGAACCTGTTTCCTCAAAGATCTTCTCATTCATGCTGCCAAACAAAAGAATGCACATGTCACTAAGCTGCTGTAAGTAAGTAAATTTATAAGAAAGATAGTAAGAGAGCAATTAGAGCATACTCCTGAATCTTGTGAACAATCGGATTATCACTGGTTTCCCATTTTTCCATCACATCTTCTGCAATCTACACGGTCCAAATACATTGCCAATTTACAATAACAAAGCAGTATCAGAAAAGACAGTGATGCAAGGTAATATATTTGAACAAAATGAGTAAAGAGAAGATGTTCATCACCTCTTGGCTCTTGTTAACAACAGGCTCACTCATCCCGCTTAGACGTTTAAATACAGGATAACCTTGCATCTAAACCAAATTTAAGGAAAACACTCAACAAGAGCCTTATAAACATCGCATAAGTGGACAAGACAAAGATGGCCATTTACCTTTTCTCTTAAGGATTCCCATTTTTTTTGCCACTTAGACTGTTTTGTTGGCGTAATCACTATCTCCGTTCTTGTACTTCTCTCACCTGTAAATGGCGGCGGAGGTGTATACTCCAGGTGCTTCCTTTTAGATGGGTTTCCTCGCAATTCCTCCTTTACAATGTCAAGTCCCTTCTTTGCAAAGTCAAGAGGCTTGTGAAACGCCTCGGATATTTTTGGTGAAGAAATGCTTGACTTGAATTTTCCAAAAAATGTATCTTCCTCCTCCGTAGTACCAGATTGCTGCTGCTGTTTTACTCCTTCAGTGGTTCCTGTGCCTGATGAACTTGCTGACTCTGTATTCTCCTCCTTACCGAGCTTGAATGACTCCTTGACCTGATCACAAAAGATACATAACCAAGTTAACATAATAAAAAAAAACTACTGAAAGGGCAACAAAAAAAAAGTGAAAATTCCAGCAAGACCTCTTCTGTGGCTGCTGAGAACTTGTCTTTCACACTTGAGGAGACCTGCATCGTCAAAGCTGTTTATTAGGGACGATTCCTAGCCTTTTACAATGTACAAAGTAACTAATCATACATACAAAAAGTGAGTTACAGTTCTCTAAAACAATTTAGTTACCAAACTAGAAGAGATATAGCATACATAAGGCCAATGATTTCATAAAGAAAATAAAAAATGCAAAACTAACAAGCAGGAAAACACAACCTAGCTGAGAAAGTCCTTGCCTTTCCTAACATTCTCGAAAAAGATAACCCGAAACAGATAAGGTGCCGCCAATTACTAAAGCATACCTTTTTGGCCACAGATTCAGCCTCTGTCCAGACTCCATGACCTTGCTTATACAGCTGCTCAGTAGTTTGTTTCGTTCTGCATTTCCCATTTCATTCCATAAGCTTACTTTTGACATACTATTTACTTCTAACTCTTAAGTCCCTAAAGTGCAATTACAAAATGTAAATTACCTAGCTTTCAAGTCCTCTCTAATATCTTTCAACTCTCCTGCTCTTTCCTTGAACTCCTTCACTGTTTTTTGAAATTCAGGATTGCTACAACACCAATGTAAACAAAAAGGATTAAACTTTCATGTTCCAACACCAATATTTTGCATTGAAAAAATGATTATGATTTTACCTATCAGCTTCTCCTCTAATTTTCTTCGAGAACTCACTGAAAACACTAAACCGGCGATGACTCGCAAACCCATTTCCCGACAGAAGCCCTAATCTTGCGCCCACTCTCTAAAATCAAACACAAAATGAATCACCAAAATCCCATTTTGAGCTCGTAATCACAATCAATAGAAACAAATAACCAGAAACGAACCCGTTGGTGCACCAATTGCTGGAAAAGAGGCTGCTTTGTGATCAGTAAATCTCGAACCAGCTTTCTACTGGCCATTACAACAACCTTCGTAGTGATTTTTTATTAGAATAAACTTTGAAGAAACAGAGCCTATAAGCCGCCTACGAATTAGCCGCTGCGAGAAAGAATCAGATTAAGATTGAAAACATATCTTTGGTTTATTGAAAAAGAAAGAAAGTTGAAATTTTTCCTTGAGAAACAAACCAAACCAAACCCAGAAGACAGGAGTGTTGCCTTAAAGCCCTAGAGAGGTTTCTGTCGATACCATTTAGAGACTTGTTTGGATACACAGATAGGTGTATTTCGAGAGTTGATATTAGAAACGTCGTCGTTTCTAAACAGTATATATAGTTTGGGCCATTTGGCTCATATTCTGCAAAGATTTAGGCCCATATAGCAGTAATGAATTGAACCACTAAGGCCCATTAAGGTTCTGATAGTTTGGTTTTATAAGAAATGCAATTTAACATAAATTGTTGTTATCTGCCTCCATAACAAAATATATAAAGAGATCTAGAAAGGATAACTTTGGAATAGCCAGAACTTTGAATTTTCTATACAATTGTTAGCTATGTAAAAGAATCTAATACATAAGAAGATAAAAGGAAGAGAGTGAAAATTGAGAGAGATTTAAAGAAGAATCAAATATGATTTTACTTTAAATAATACAAAATGAAGCTTGTAAAATTAAGGGATCAACATCTAAAACAAAACATGACTGCAGGAACCAGATGTGAAGCTCTCTTTTTTTTTATCCTTGTGGGCTTCTCTTCTGGTTCACATCTCCTGTAAAACTTATGTCCTGCAAAATAAAATCAAAAATCTTTTTTTTTTAAACACCATGTGATTTTAGAATCCTTGCAAAAGTATCAAGTAGAATTTCAAGTTTCTTAACTTATGTAAGATAAAGAGATATATTATGTGTAGATGTAACTTATCTCCCAAAAAAACATATGATAATTTGTATCTATTATTGGTGCAAACACTTTGTGGAGAATAATATGTCCAAAATCCAAATATTTTCGTTGTCAAAGAGTAGATTTTATTGTGATCTGTAAGAAAATCCAATAATAGATGTGAGAACAAGACATATATGTGTCTATATATATATGTATACGTACACACGTAACATCGACACATCAATTATGCTTAATTATTCATGTGTAGTTACAGATTTGGTATAGAAGAAAAGTTTGACGGAATTGTCGACATTATTGTTCTTGAAGACCAAAAAGCATATGATTTATATAAATGAGAAACGTGCCTAACAATAACAAACACTGATAATACTAACACTTATAGTATAGTAGTAATAACAATAACTTTAATAAATAATGGACCGCACTTTTTTTGTGGGATAAGATTTTTGGATAGACCACTCGGCGTGATATATGAACAGTACAACTTCACACTCTAATGACCTCCCCAACCCAAGAAACAAAAAGACCATTTGTTCCTATCCTCAGTTTCTAAATAAAACTATAAAACACATATAGGTAGAATTAGAGATAATTGCTAACAAGACAGTTAATCTGAATAATTATTTGGACTTTTGTTATACTCCACTATATTTTGCTAAACGGACGTAGAGATTCTTGGTATGTGGTAACTATAATACAACAAAAGGGTCAAACCAACTCAATTAACTTCTTTCAATTTGAGACGCACTAATGAGAAACGTAAAATGTCGGTTAAATGATATGGACATCTACTTAGATCTTTAACTAGTATGTTTAGACTTTAAGAAAACGAAAATAAACTAACTTTTTGTTTATTTAAAATAATACTAATTGAAACGTACCATGTAGTACGGAGGTGGATAGTGTTGTTGTTGAGGGTAGAAATGAAACTGGTCGTGATTGGTTGTATATGTGTTAGAACCGTCAGGTGTGGATGGCTCGGACCAGTCCGAGTCTAGCTGGCATTCCATGTTCACTCCGAACAGTCTCAATGTCTTCGAGTTCCCTCTCTGGCTCTCCACCGCTTGAGCCCCTGTGTGCCATACAATTTGATACCATCAATGTTATATAAATTAATGTAGAAAATAAAATTTAGGAATCTATAATGGATAACTACCGAGACTTTAGCATAATTTCCCAAAAGAACAAGACTTTAATCGGAAGAGAATTTCCAATTTTGGTACTCAGATGACAAGCTTTACCACAATAAGACGCCACGTTATATTATATGCGAATTACATTGGTACTACAAAATGTCCACATCACATGTAACAATTAAATATATTCGAAAATAAGTATATACTCAAAACTTTGTTTTATGATGAGTGTTGGACTTGGTTTAGCGTCTTGAATCGAATTTTAGCATATGAATATATTCGGAACATGTGAGGAACTACTGCATGCCGTTTTGGTTACGGTCCAAGATACCGATTAAAGAGGTGTACATTCAGGCTGATGTATACGTTTATATGTATAATGAAAAATGAAAATTGGAGAAAAGAGTAGGTGTAAGTATACGCAACAAATGTCACGCAGAGCAGATAATACGAATCCGATTCTGTTTCTATGGGCTTCCATCATTTCTTTATTTTTACTTCTCTACTTACTTTAAAGCGCGTCTACCTCCACGCGCCCATTTACAAACCCAAACAAGATAAAGAGTACTTTCAATTGGGTCACGTAACCTCATACATTTCATGAAATAGATTTTTCACTTTTTAACTTTAAATAAATATCTCATGACTCGTTAAATTTTAATTCCGTTATCTATCCAGTCTATGCATGTAAAATGAAAATTATACCCGACAAAAAAAAAATGAAAATTATACGTTGACAAAAGTGCAAACGACAAAATGGACTTCTTTTCCAATTGCCATAACTCTTACTATTGTGTTATTTTTCAATAGATTTAGTTAATAATCTAGCTAAAATGGCTTGGGATCGGGACCTACTGTAGTAGTTTCACTACACCTTTAAATGTCAAAGATATTCGACATTTGATATTTCCAAGAGTAATCTGATTTTTTTTTTTTTTAGTAATCTGAATTTTAGGTTCAAAATTTTTTGGTTATGACCAAAAAATAAAAACAATTTAATTAAATAAAAAGGGTACCTGCATGAGGATAATATTGAAGCGAGGCATTGGATTGAACATGGCGATTAGAGTCGGAGGAAGAAGAAGAGTCACCGCGTCTTCTCCAGCCAATGAAGAATCTTCCGCCGTTAGCACGGTGGCGATGGAAGAGAACGACGTCACCGGCGTCAAGGTGCTTCTCCTTGACGTATCTACTCCAGCCTTTGGTCAAGACATAACTCTGGCTACTGTTCCAGTACGAGTATCTGAATCTCCATGGTTTACCTTCCTCGTCCTCGAAGCAGAGGAGAAGTCCTTTCTCCACCGCGTCTGCGGCTGCGGCCGCTAGTGGGAAGTATCTTTCGGCGTGCTGTTTTGGGATGACGAGGCGGTTGAGTTTTCCGACGTCACTTGGGGTTAAGGGTTTCTCGAAAAGAGCTTCTTTTTCTTCCACGACGTCGTTTTGGTGGTGGTGGTGTTGCTGCTGTTGTTGCCACATGAGAGAATGGTAGTGAAAATCGCTTGAGTATTGGTTTATTGACATTTGAAAGAGAGAGAGAGAGAGAAAGAGATGGCAAATAGTGATGAGAGAGAGAGAAAGGGCAAATTTTTTTGAGATATCAGTGCTCCTTTAGCTAGGTTACATGTATCTGCCTCTATTTATATCTGTATATATATGTTTCAAAAGAAAGAGAAAATTTATCTTTAATATATCAAGTGTATATGAGATATGCCTTTCTAGTACTTTCTGTATATAATTGGGGATATGAATTTTGATGCAAAAGAATGATTAAAAATTGGACTGATAAATTTTAGTAAAAACTAACAATATGAAAACTAATATAATATTCCTGCTATAAATGTAAAAAGTTTACTTACAAAACAAAGAAAAATATGAAAGGTGGTTGATATCACTATAAATTTATAAAGTGTATTTATTTAGTGGTATTTTAGGGTGTATAGATTTCACATTTTGGTCTTCTTTATACGATAATATGTATGCACATATCTATATTTACATGTGAGATGTGTTTTGTCGGGATAAGGCACATGTTATCGCATTATCCTTCATTTTCTATAGCTTACTACTAACTTCTCAAGCACGTGCTCTCCATTCACCACCCAACAAATCATCCAATTATCTCATTCTTAATTATGTTAGTTTTGACATATTGACATTTGTATTACTAATTAACTGACATTAATTCATATAGTTTTCTTACAATAGCATTTGTTTTTTTTTTCCGCTACAGCTTGAATATGTGACCCTACAGTTTCGTCAGGTACGGTAGAATTATCAGCCTTGTGTTAAATTCAACACAAAACCATATTTCTACATAAGAAAATATTGTATAATTCCAGAAATAGTAAGCTAGCCTACTTTTTTTTAATCTTTGATGATAATGCAGATTCTCTTGATTATATTTTTAGAAAAAAAAGTATGAAAAAAAAGAGAAGAAAAGAAAGGCAGATACATGGACCAAAGCCTAGAAAAGATCTTTTGTCTCTTAACCAAGAAGATTTCTATGTACAGCCTTTCCTTATTTAGTTTTTTCATCACGTGCATGACACATCTCATAAATGGTTACGTATTGTTCATAAAATTTCGAAAATTGTTTGTCTCTGACTATTTTATGTGAAATGATATTTATTTTTATAAAAAAAGAGCACATATAGCTTTGTGTTTCCAAAGATAGTAGTCGTGGGAGGGATAGAGATAAGATCTGTCTTCAATTGTCTGTCTTCTTTCTACAGTCGTGTTTCAATCCTCTCCTCACATTTTTCCCTCACTAACAAACATATAATAAAACAAGAAATAAATAATTCGTAAAAATGTATTACGTAAACCCAAAACAAACTTTTCTAATTTGTTAGTCGCTTTTTGTTTTTTATGTCTTTCCGACTTCTTTGTCCTCTTTGTTTCCTTTTTCTGACAAATTTATCACAATCTGTTATTATGCTCTTGAAAGATTAATTTTCTAAAATCTCATAAAAGTTATTTTGTATATATATGTTAGGTGAATATCCATCGGATACATATAATATCATATTTATGCAATGTATTTTAAATTTAGTTAAATTTGTAATTTTTTTGTTTGTCTTAAAAGGTTTAAGATCTGTGTGACATGAATTAATATACAACTTAACAAAAAAAAAAAAAACGTAGATTGGTGATAATGAAATGCAGCACATAGCTAAAGGTATAACGATTTATGTAGAGCAAAAACGTCATCTATGTTATATCGACAACTTGTTTTTGTTTCTTTCTGACGTTATAAGTTATATCGACAACTTGTTTAGATCTGAAACGTTTTAATTCGAAAAAGTTTTCGTCCACCAAAAAGTTGTTAGTGTGATATTTCTATACTATATTACTATTAAATAAAAACCAGGTCAAGTGATAATACCTCATCCTCGATCGCCGCGAAACTTCCTCAATTTCCAAGTAGATTCATTCTATCAGGTAAACCCTGTTTCTTCAATTCTACTACTGACATCAATGTTTCTCCACAATTACACTTTACCTTGTGTAAAATCAGTTTGCAAGAGTTAATAAGAGAGTTCTTCTAAGAATGAAATAAAGGGAGTTGAAAATATATATCTAATTCAATTTTGGTTACATTCAAAATTAAGATTACTAGCAGTATTTTGTTAGTAAATTGTATAAAAATTTCCTTCAAACTTTGATAAAATCCAAATTGTATAATATTGATAATATTGCACGCAATAACAAAATAGAACTATAAGAAAGGAAATGAAAACATTGGCAAAAAAAAAAGAAAGGAAATGAAAACAATAATAGAACGGCAGAGAAGGAACATGGATCCTTAGGGAAGAATCAAAGATAGGGAATCATATATAAATAAAGAGAGAGACAAACAAATTCCAAGAAATTGTAAAATTTGAGGAGAGATCTTTGGATGCATAAAATAAAAAAGTACTATATGAGGTTAATTGTATGGAAAGTGATCAGTGAGACTAATTAGCTTGACCATGCACAAAAGTCATATATGCTCTACGCTTATGGAGTAGCTATTTTGCATTGCTGTACCTGTACTCATTTTGATTCCCTTTTCGCAATTATTGTGTTCCCGTTTATGATCCCAATAACTTATTTTATGACAATACTAAATATCTATGATGCTCTTTATAAAAATAAAAAGGTATATATATATATATATATATATATATGATGCATATTCACGCGACGTATACAACTAAAAATCTCATGTTATGCCGTGAAGTAAACCTATATTATATTTATCAAGTATATAAAGTTGTTAATTTGACTCGCGATTCAATAATTCGGGTTAGATTAAGTTTAACCATAAGTAATGAATATTTCGGATGAGCAATGAGAAATGATATTGAACCGTTTATGAAGTTGAAGTCTCTTGCATTCGATAAGATCATTCGTAAATGTAAACTATTTTGAACCATTCGATCTCCAATTTGATTCAAATATTTTACCTGAACAACAACAACGATAATCCATAACTAAGGTCAATAAAATATTTTTTTTTTTTTTGTCAACCACACATTAATTAATAAATAATTCCTTGATTGGTTGCCCAATTAGGAGGAGTAGAGTTTACAAAAGTAACTTCAGAAAATAAAAGTCTAGAAGAACGGGCTAAGCAGTCCGCTTGAACATTACATAAACGAGAAATAAGAGAAAGCGAGAAGAAAAGGAAAGAGAGACGGATAAAACCAAACTCATCTAGAAGATTGGAGAAAGCAGGCCATTCATCCGGTGAGTGTATCATCGAGACTAACTCCGAGCAGTCTGATTCAAACACCTGACAATCGATCCCTCTTGAAAGGATATTCTTCATAGCCCAAATTAAAGCTTCCATCTCCGAGTGAAGAGGGGAGGGACACCTCCGAAGGCACTTTGCACCGAGCAGTATCGTTTGATCATTTCCTTGAAAACACCACCATCCTATACCCATTGTTGGATCTGAATTTTTCCAAGAACCATCAATCCGACATCTTATAGATTGAACCGGTCGTTCCAAAGTTTCCGTAGTAGAACTAGTTTCGATCGGATCCAACTGAGCTTCTTCCCACATTAATTTTTCACTCAAAGCATGATTTAAAATATCTCTGGGTTCAGATTGTAATCCCTTGAAAACCTTTTTATTCCTATCTTTCCAGATGAACCACAAAATCCAAGCATAACTGAAAGTTTTCTCTCCCCCATCTAGATTAGATGGTAACCTCCAATAAAGATAATCTAGATTTGAGAATTCCGAGGTTAGAGGAAAACTACCTATTGCCGTAGGTATATCTGATAATTCCCATATTTTCTGAGAATGAGTGCACTCAAATAAAGCATGATTTATTGTTTCCTCTGCCATCTCACACCTTTTACAGAGAAAGTCACATTGGATCCCTCGATGTGCTAATTTTGAAGTAACTGCTAGAGATCCCGTAGCAATTTGCCATAAGAAATGTTTAGTTTTGGAGGGGCTTTGACTTTCCAAGCTTGTGCTTGTAAATTCTTATAATTCGGGCCCCATTCGATCGTTTCTGTCATCTCTCTAGCAACCCGATAGCCTGATTTTACTGTATATCTTCCCGATCTTGTATGATGCCAGATAAGCCTATCTGGCTTATAAACTTTGCTAATAGCCAATCCCCTAATAAACTGAATATCCACTGGATCCAAAAATTCTTGTAAAATAGGAAGATGCCATTCTTTAGTAACCGGATTAATTAAATGGTTAACCATCAAACTTGAAAGTAATGTTTTTCCTCTTCCATTTGCGGGCCGTGGGTTAACATCAGGAATCCAAGGATCTCGCCATACCGATAGATTGAAACCCGATCCTAGTGACCATCTAGCTCCCACTTCAACTAATCTTTTAGTAGAAAAAATACTCTTCCATCCAAATGATGGAGAGTTTGGTTTTTTTACCTGTAAAGGATGAATATTCCTGAAATATCTGCTTTGTAGCACCCGAGCTACTAAAGAGTTCGGATATTGGATTAAACGCCAATATTGTTTAGCCAACATGGCATCATTAAAAATGTCTAGGGAATGAAAGCCTAAACCTCCTTCTTCTTTATCCTTACACATTTTTTCCCATGCTATCCAATGGATCCCACGATCTCTCCCATTGGAACTCCACCAATAATTAGAAATAGCACTTGTTAACTTAGAAGTTAACTCTTGAGGTAGTTTAAAACAAGACATAACCTAGGTTGGTAGTGCCAAAGCCACTGATTTGATCATTGTGTCCTTTCCACCTTTCGACTGTAATTTAGCTGACCAGGCATTAATCCGTTCATTAAGTCTTTCCCGGACATAATTAAAGATTTTACTTTTTGAAGCTCCTAAGCTCCCTGGTATACGCAAATAGGTACGCATGCCACCCTCTTTACTGATTCCAAGGGTGTTTTTAAGTTGATCTCTTTTTTGGTTTGCTACGCGCTTACCAAACATAACCGATGATTTACTGAGATTTATCTCTTGCCCTGAAGCTTTACCATAATTCCCAATAATATCCATCACCGTTTTGCATTGCTCTGAATCCGCTTTACAGAAAAAGAGACTATCATCCGCAAAAAGCAGATGTGAAATTGCTGGGCTTCTTTTCGCTATCTTAATTCCTGTCAGCTTCTTCTCCCTTTCCGCCTTTTTAATATTTGCAATCAGTACCTCCGTACATAAAATAAACAAATAAGGCGATAAGGGATCACCTTGCCGTAAACCTCTACTGGGAATGATATTTCCTCTTGGTTCCCCATTCAATAAAACCTGATACGAGACCGAACTAACACTCCACATGATCCAAGAAACCCAATTAGAATTGAATCCCAACCGTGTCATAATTGCCTCTAAAAAGTCCCATTCTATCCTATCATACGCTTTGCTCATGTCTGTCTTAATTGCCAGGAAATCCGTTCTACACATTCTATTAGTCCGTAAGCCATGAAACATTTCCTGAGCTAATAAGATGTTGTCTGTAATAAGTCTCCCAGAAACGAATGCCGATTGTGTTTCAGAGACTAGCCGAGGTAAAATGTGTTTAAGCCTCAAGCAAAGAATTTTTGAAATTATTTTGTAACTCACATTGCAAAGACTTATTGGCCTAAACTCTGCCATCTTCTGTGGCCTTTCCGTCTTTGGAATTAAACAAATATTTGTTTCATTTATTCTCTTATCAAAACGTCCAGTTCGGAAAAAATCTCTGACCAATCCTACCAAATCTTCCTTTAAAGAATGCCAAAACCTTTGATAAAATAATGCTGTCATACCATCTGGACCTGGTGTCTTTTCTGGATGCATTGAAAATAAAGCTTTCCTAACTTCTGCTTCGGTAACCTCTTTGGTTAGTTCCCTATTCATACTTTCCGTAATAATTGGAGACACTTCATTTACCATCTCAGCAATTCCATTTGTATTGGAGACCTTAAAAAGTTCTTTAAAATAATTAGTTGCTATCTCCTCCATCCCTCTTTCTGATTCCTCCCAAACATCATTAGGTCCATATAGACCTGATATCTTATTTCTTGCCCTTCTTTTTTTTGTAGAAGCATGAAAGTATTTGGTATTTTTATCCTCCACTTTTAACCAAAAATTTCTGCTCTTTTGTTTCCAATAAATTTCTTCCTCATGATAAGCTTCCTTTAATTTACTTTCGATTCTTTTTATTTCCTCTTGTGGAATCGAGTCATCATTCTTTGCTTCTTCCAAAGCCCTCTTAAGCGAATAGATATTAGCCTGACCCGTGGGAATATTATTTTTCCTCCACCATGAAATGGAATTTCTACAATTCTTTATTTTATCCACAAAAACAGGAATTCTAAAATTTCTTGTTCGATTCCAACCTGAATTTATGGCTTCAGTAAGGCCATCCTTTCCAACCCATCTTTTATCAAATCGAAATTGACGTTTTCTTCTAACCAAAGTTTTCCCACAACTCAATAAAATCGGTCTATGATCAGATCCAATCATATCCAGATAATCCACTTTTGAATAAGGAAATAAGTTATGCCAATCCTCATTTCCCAATGCCCGATCCAGTCTGCACCTGACTATCTGTTGGTTCCTATTACCTCTCCATGATAGTTGTTCACCATAGCATGGAAAAATAACATGGAAAAATATTTTTAAAAAAATAGTTTGTTTTTTCCTATCAATCAACTATATATATACTGTATGGTGTGATGTTCAATAGTTGTTTGTGTCTAAACTCTAAAGTAAACCTTATTATAGAATTCAAATTCCGAAGTTCTACTATTGGAAAAATTATTGTGTAACAATTCTCCAATAAATTTTAGTTAATCTTCAATTTTAATTAGTCGATTATATTTCCACCAATCAACTTTACAACGAAAAGTTGAGAAAAATGTATATTCAGTTTTTTTTTTTCGAAGCATTTATATACCTGTTTTTAAATCAAAACTATTAAAAATAAAAATTGACTTATAAATCTATTCTTACACAATAGCAAGACGACGGGTCTAATAGACGGTGCGTGGCGGTGACATAGCAGCGGGACGAAGTGAACACATACACATAGTGCTTTGAGTTGTGATGCGAATGATAATGTAACAAAGTGGGAATTGGATATTGGTCATCGTTTTAGTTGATTTAGAGAGAAAGATTTTGTACATGTCAAAAGTTATAACATTGGACCTAATCTTTTGGCTATGAAAGCTACGATGCAGTGTATCAACCAATGTTGATTTCTTGTCTTGTTTGCTTGAAGGTTTTTCAATGAATGAGAGACACTTCGTTGAAAGAAAAAGAGTATTTTCTTTATCATTTTTTCCCCAATCTTTATTAATTGGAGTCAAAGAAATATAATCCTTTTTTTTAAGAAATATAATCCTTTGGTTATCAGTAAATATAATTTACAATTGAAACTGATGAAATATTGAAGAAAATAAACTAATTAGTCATTAAAAACAACATTTCCTCCCCTAAACCGTGTCTTCTTGACCTTAACCAATACTTTGTCACGTCGTTTCAAATATGGTAGCAGCCAAAAATGTAGCTCTTCCTACTAAATTAATACTAGCGAACTTTTCAGTTCGTAATATATTTTGTTTATATTTCTGATAATTAAAGATATATTGGTATTTCAAAATTTAAAACATACAGAGACAAAGAAAAAAACATTATCATAGAAGTATCTAGACTAGTATACCCACGTGCCACACTACGTACACCTACGTCTAAGTATGTGTGCACTGTGATGTACATTTGTGTACATATAGACGTACGATATTTGTAGACTTGTGATTACGAAATTAATGTAATAATTAACAATAGACAAAGAATCCAAGTTTGATTTAGTAGGTATCTGACACACCTGGATTAATACTAAAAAACTATATTTTTGAAAAAGATATGAGATCATCTGTGCAAGTTCATTGCACTTAGCAGTAATTGAGCACAAGATTGCTTTCCAATACAGAGAATTATGGCAAGAATAATGTATGAGTACTGACACAAATGAGATGTCTTAAACAAATGCTGCAATTAAGTTTGTAATTGACTTGATAGTTTAAAAGTAACCCGCTCCATATGGACAGATGAATGCTATTATTATATACCTTCTCTTTACGAAATTATCATAAGCATATAATTAGCATGAGACTTTTCAGACCTAATTCCGTGATACTATAATATCCAATTGATACATGGACCCTAACTTGGGCCTGTTTGAATATAGTCTCTAGGCACAAACTTGTGGCATTGGCGAATGATTTAAACCTGCAGAAAGTAAAATTTATAGGATTAGGAGCCACTTCTGACCGGTTTAGCGTGTCGGAACTGGAAGAACCCCTGTATCAGAGTATATGTATTGGTTTACTCGGTTTACTATCTTTTAACCAGCTTTCTATTTTGGACTTGGTTTAGTTGTTTGTATTTAAGAGACAAACTCTCATTTGTTTAAGGTTAATGAAGCAAAAATCTTAAAACCTCTGAATAGTTTGTTAGATCTGAAATGGTATCAGAGCATTTCCTCAGCTTCATTCATCTTCTTCCGCAGCTCAATTTTTCTTCATTTCTTCGTTTGATTTCTTCTTTTCTCTCAGTTTCTTAATCTCCGAATCATTCTCTATCGATTGATCGGAAAATTTCTCCAATCGCGTTACATTCCGATCGTGTTTTCTTATTTTTCCGGCTCCGTTTTCCTTTCCGATGACGAATCCAGCTCCTCCGAGCACCGATCTTTACTCAAATCCTCTATATCTTCACGCGGCTGACAATTCCGGTGTTAATCTTGTTCTCGACAAGCTTATCGGTGAATCCAACTATCACACTTGGCGTCGTTCTATCATCAAAGCTCTCAACGCAAAAAATAAGCTCGGATTCATCTATGGCACTGTCGCTAAACCTCCGGAGAGTCACAGTGATTACGGATCGTGGACTCGATGCAATGATATGGTATGTACCTGGATTACGAACTCTGTATCGAAGGAATTAGGATCTGGAACAGTTTATTTTGATGATGCGCATCTCTTGTGGTTGAATCTTGAAGGTAGATTTAGGCAAAGTAACTTGTCCAAGATCTATAGTGTTCAAGATCAACTAGATCGTTTACACCAAGGATCGTTGGATCTCAGTGCTTATTCCTCACTTACAATGGTAATTCATATGCTCATGTTGGTCAGACATACTATGGCACTTCATATGTCCCTCTCAATCAGACTTACAGTGGGAATTCATCAATTACTCCGGTTCAGACTTCTGTTGCTAGTGGTTCTGGTTTATCTGCTGGTCAATCTTCTGGTTCTGTTCTTCCTGGAGAATCCTCACAAGTGAACCATTCAATTAATATGGTGAATTCTGGACAAAGTTTTGTTGTTGGTAGTAGTTCTCACAGTGGTGAACAGGTTACTCAAATGGTTACTCAGTTGAACAGACAACTTCAAGGTTCTCCGTATCAAGTTATTCAAGCACAGCCTGTCTCGCAACATCTTGGTTCTATCTCAGCACAAGGTATGTCACTCATACCTTCTCACTATATTTATGCTTTCGAACCAGGCCTTATTATTCCACAAAATACCTGGATTCTTGATACTGGAGCTAGTTGTCATATCTGTTGTGACTTGAGTATGTTTTCTAATGTCTACCATGTTGATCATACCACTATTACACTACCAAACAAAACCACTATTCCCATTCACACTGCTGGAACAATAATACTTAGTGATAAGCTCATTCTTCATCCTGTTTTCTATGTTCCTTCTTTTCATTTCAATCTTATTAGTGTTAGTTCTTTAACAAAAACAAATAAAAATCTTTCAGTTCATTTCTTTCATGATTCTTGTTTCATTCAGGATCATACTCAGGCATGGATGATTGGTAGAGGAGATCAGTCCAATGATCTTTATCTCTTAAGTCAACAACCTCCACCTGATACACAACTTCATGTTGCATCTTGCATTGCTGTTTTTCCTGAGCTTTGGCATCAGCGTCTTGGTCACCCATCTATGTCAAGGGTTCAGTCTATGTCTTGCAATTTACATATTCCTCAAAAATTATCAGATTTTTATTGTAAAGTTTGTCATATGTCAAAACAAAAACGATTACCTTTTGTTTCAAATAATAAGATTTCTGATGAACCTTTCTCTTTGATTCATATTGATGTTTGGGGTCCATTTCATGTTACTTATGTCAAAGGCTATAGATATTTCCTTACTATTGTTGATGATTGCACTCGCATGACTTGGATTTATTTTCTGCGTCTAAAAAGTGATGTTTCTAAAGTTTTTCCAGATTTCATAAAACTTGTTCAAACACAATTTGATGCAAAAATTAAAAACATTCGTTCTGATAATGCTCCTGAACTACAATTTAAAGAATTATTAGCTTCTCTTGGCATCTTTCATTATCATTCATGTGCATATACACCTCAACAAAATTCAGTTGTAGAACGAAAACATCAGCATCTTTTAAATGTGGCTAGATCTTTGTATTTTCAATCAAATGTTCCTCTTTCATATTGGCCAGAATGTATTTCAACTGCTGCATTTCTCATTAATAGAACACCATCACCAGTTTTACAAGATAGAAGTCCTTATGAGGTCCTTTATAAGAAACTTCCTGATTACACATTTTTAAGAGTGTTTGGTTGTCTTTGTTATGCATCTACATTGTAGCATGATCGTCATAAATTTACTGAAAGGGCTAGAGAATGTGTTTTCCTTGGATATGAACCTGGTTTCAAAGGCTACAAAATTTTAGATCTTGAATTCAATACTATTTCAATCACTCGTAATGTCATTTTTCATGAATCTATTTTCCCTTTTGTTGAGAATTCTGCAAAACAAAGTATTTCTTTCTTTGATGATTCAGTTTTACCTGCTTTTGAAAAACAAAACCAAAACAGATTTGAATTTTTTGATGATTTCAATGTTTCAATTCCTGAAGTTGTTCCTGTCACTGAGTCTAGTACTGTTCCAGCACACACACACTCACGATCCCTCGCTCCATCAAACACAAATACAAATAATGATCAGTCTAGGAATGACATGGAAAACACACTTAGGCCACGTAGAGAGACTCGAGCTCCTAGTTATCTTTCACAGTACCATTGCTCTAATATTCTAAAAGAGCCTTCATCTTCTCTTCATGGTACTGCTCACCCTCTCTCTGCTTATTTGTCCTACGATAAACTCTCTCATGAGTATCGTCTGTTCTGTTTTTCCATAATTGCTGAGAAAGAACCTACTACCTTTAAAGAGGCAGTGTTGTTGCAAAAATGGCTTGATGCGATGAACGTGGAGTTAGATGCTCTTGTGAGTACTTCCACTTGGGAAATTTGTTCTCTCCCTAATGGGAAGCATGCTATTGGCTGCAAGTGGGTTTACAAGATCAAGTATAAATCAGATGGCACCATAGAGAGATATAAAGCTCGTTTGGTTGCTAAGGGATATACACAACAAGAAGGCATTGACTACATTGATACTTTTAGTCCAGTTGCTAAGCTTACAACAGTTAGACTAATGCTGGCTCTTTCTGCAATTCATAATTGGATTATTGATCAGATGGATGTTACTAATGCCTTCCTCCATGGAGACTTAGGTGAAGAAATTTACATGTCTTTACCTCAAGGATATTCTCCTAGAGAGGGGGAGCAATTGCCTCCAAGACCTGTTTGTCGTCTCATTAAATCACTTTATGGTCTCAAACAGGCTTCGCGGCAATGGTTCCATAAGCTCTCATCTGTTCTCCTTCAACATGGCTTTATTCAGTCATTCTTTGATCCCACTTTGTTTGTGAGATGCACTTCTGAAGATTTCTTGGCCCTACTTGTTTATGTTGATGATATAATGCTAGTAAGCAACAAGGATACTGTAATTTCAGACATTAAAAGTTTGTTGGCTAAAGAGTTCAAGATCAAGGATCTTGGTAAGTTGCGGTATTTTTTGGGTTTGGAAGTTGCTAGAGCAAAAGAAGGCATTTCTGTTTCACAGAGGAAGTATACTCTGGAGTTACTTGAAGAATTTGGCTTCCTAGGCTGTAAACCAGTTCCTACACCAATGGAGCTTGGTCTTAAGTTGAATGATGAGACTGGTCTCTTACTCTCTGATCCGTCTCACTACAGGAAGCTCATTGGAAAATTGGTCTACCTTACAGTCACTCGTCCTGATATATGTTTTGCAGTCAACAAGCTCAGTCAATATCTTCATGCTCCTAGAGAGCCACATCTTGTTGCTGCACATCGCATACTCAGATACTTAAAGAATGATCCAGGACAGGGAGTTTTTTATTCAGCTACTTCTTCTCTTTCTCTGCGAGGTTTTGCTGATGCAGATTGGAGTAATTGTCCAGAAACAAGCCGCTCCATTTCTGGCTTCTGTATTTTTCTTGGAGATTCTTTGATTTCATGGAAATCCAAGAAATAAGACATTGTCAGCAGAAGCTCTTGTGAGGCAGAGTACAGAAGTATGGCTAATGCGACTTGTGAATTGATTTGGATCAATTCTTTGCTTGAAGATTTACATGTACCATTGGTAGATACTATTGTCTTGTATTGTGACAATGAAGCTGCTATACAGATTGCCAAGAACTCGGTCTATCATGAGCGCACCAAACATGTTCAGCGTGAAATGCATGTGGTCCGAGAAAGGGTAGCTTCTGGTTTTCTCAAGACACTTCATGTAAACTCTGAACACCAGCTCGCCGACTTGCTTACCAAACCACTCACGGCGATCCAGTTCAAATATCTATTGTCCAAGATGGGATTACATCACCTGTACTCCTCATCTTGAGGGGGAGTATCAGAGTATATGTATTGGTTTACTCGGTTTACTATCTTTTAACCAGCTTTCTATTTTGGACTTGGTTTAGTTGTTTGTATTTACACTACAAGAAAACATAGCAAATTCCGACAAACCAAATAGTCGGAAATTCGTCGGAAATGGATGTTTCCGACGAATTTCCGACTACACCAAGTTTGTCGGAATTCTCTGGTCGGAAAACAATATTCGTCGGAAATTCGTCGGAAATTTCTGTCGAGATGAGTTGTCGGAAAATTTGTCGGAAATATTTGTCGGAAAATCGTCGGAAATATTCGTCGAAAGCCCGTCGGAAAGGTGTCGGAAATGTCCGTCGGAATAGCGACGGAAAATTGCCGACGATATCCCGACGGCATATTCCGACGCCATTCCGAGGAGATTCCTACAAACGACGCCGCAAGATCGAGTAAGATTCCGACGATTTTCCGACCACTAATCGTCGGAAGTTCGTCGGAACGTTCCGACGAATTTCCGACAAAATATAATATAATAATATATTTAATAGTTTCCGACGAATTTCCGACAAAATATAATATAATAATATATTTAATAGTTTCCGACGAATTTCCGACAAATCGTATTTTTTTATTATTTTCCGATGAATTTCCGACGAAATATTATATTTTATTAAAAAAATATATTTATATTTTATTGTTAATTAATATAATTAATTAAATTAAATAATATTAATTTAATTTAATTGTAATAATTCAATAAAAACATAATTAAAAAAAATAAAATTCACCACATAATATAAAAAACATAATTAAACATTAATAAGTTCTTAAACAACTAAAATTATTACAAACGCGAATATTATATATTATCAAATAGAGTGTCAACGTTATTTGTTTCATTTTGATTTCCGGGTTGATCTTGGCGAGAAGGCGGAACGATGTCGGGATGAAGACGGGCCATCATATCCATCCAAAACTTACAATCTTTTAATTGAGTCTTCAACTCGATGATTTCGGCTGCGTTTTCTTGACAATTCACGTGTGCATGTGAATACGACGAACTTCCGCCCATGTCTTCGTCATACGGAATGGAACCGAATCCAAATCTACGTCCTTTTTTAACTTCAACTTGCTATTATAATGAAAATGTTGTTAGGAAATAAAACATATTATCTAAATTATAATATTTTAATTACTATTACTTACCGATCGGAAAATATCGTTTTTTTCTGCTTGGGTGAGTTGATAATCATCGGGCGTGTCTGATTGTTGACTCAATTGTGTGAGTTTCTCTTTCTCCATCTCCCGACATCGACGAGCTATTGCCTCAGCTTTTTTATCAACAAATGTCCCGTCCGATTTCCGTTTGTGAGTCTCCTTCATGAATGTCACCATATCGGGATACTCACCGGTTTCGGGATTACGCTTGCATTTAAAATATTTATTAGTTAAAAATTTACAATAAAATTTATTATAATGCAAATTGAAATGTAAAAAATTTAAATTTTTATTTACCATTTTTTCCTTTTTCCGGACATATGGCATTGATCCACAAGTATGTTTAGCCATGCCATAGCCTCCGCGTTCACTCTTGCGATTTTGAGAATTAGTTTCACTACGGGACTTATTTTGCTCTTGTAACCAATATGCAATAAGCCCTTGCCAAACGTTTTCTCGCATCCATTTTGGCTTTTCTTTCCCGTTAAGCCATTTCTTTTTCCAACCATAAACATAATCCAATAAACGACTCCCACATATCTCCTCAAATTTTTCTTGTACTTCGCCGGTAAGACCATAATCCCAATTAAATTTTTGCTACAATGTTAAACAATTTAAAATATATATATTTTTAGTGTTGTAAAATTTTAAAATTTAATTTTTTTAGCTACAATTATAAACAAAGTAAATAAAGCATAAATTTTATTTAAATAAACTAACCGCAAATGCCTTAAACCAACGTTTCTTTGTGTCTCCGGAGACCGACGTAAGATTCGGAGCGGGATCGGGGAAATCGCTCTCCATGATTTTCTTGATAATCTTTGTGAATCCTTTATCGAATCTATACCTATAATTACCAAATTATTTAATTAAGATTATCTACGTAAAACTATAAATTAAATAATACAATTTCTTACTAAGTTGTTCCGTTCATACGGCTTGGGTCGATCTTTTTCAATTTATCTCGACCCGGCACACGGAGTAATTGGTCTAGCGTCATAGAATCGAGTGGATTTGCATCATCATTCCGTGTAGGCATCGCCAATGGTTCCGTCTCCGGAACTTCCGTGTCCTCCATGGGAAAATCATCCGGTGGTTGGGTTTCGGAACCAAGATTCAAATCCGGAGCAAACCCACGTTCATTACAATACGCCATATATCCACTCCACGATCCATTATCCATCTCCTTAATCAAATAAAAAATTTATAATTAGTCTTTTGAATTTTATAAACAAAATTATGAAGAAAATAAAACTTAACATCTTACCTTAAGATGTGAGAAGTGTGAGAAGATGTGAGATGTAAGATGTGAGAAGTGTGAGAACTTAATCACGTTTGAAGTGAGAAGTGTGAGAAATCTGTGAGTCGTATATATATTACCTGAGACAGTGC
>NW_003302552.1:17130141-17271076 GCF_000004255.2 Arabidopsis lyrata subsp. lyrata
TTGTTGGCAATGGGCTATTGAGAGTATGAAAAGTCTCAGAATTGATAAAATCATCTTTGCTTCTGAGGATTTGGATCTTATTGGAGCTGTCCTAAGGCCACCAGCTTGGCCCTCTTATAAGTTTCAGTCTCTTTTATTGTCTGAGGATTTAAGGAATTTTTGGGATTGGAACCTCCATGTAGAGATTAGAGCTACCAATCTAGGTGCTCATCTTATTGCCAAGAGTGTTACAATGGAGGATCGTCGCCAATCGTACGTAGCAACCGGGTTCCCCTTTTGGTTAAAAAAGCTTTTTGAGGATGAAAGTAGTATTGCTTAGTGTAATACTCATTGTGGTTGATCTAGATTGATTGTCTTTGATCCGAAGTTTGTATGTGTCACTAGTTTTATGAATATATATCAATCTTTCAGTGAAAAAAAAAAAAAAAAGACAAAGAAAAAACATTATCATAGAAGTATCTAGACTAGTATACCCACGTGCCACGCTACGTACACCTACGTCTAAGTATGTGTGCACTGTGATGTACATTTGTGTACATATAAACGTACGATATTTGTAGACTTGTGATTACGAAATTAATGTAATAATTAACAATAGACAAAGAATCCAAGTTTGATTTAGTAGGTATCTGACACACCTGGATTAATACTATAAAACTATATTTTTGAAAAAGATATGAGATCATCTGTGCAAGTTCATTGCACTTAGCAGTAATTGAGCACAAGATTGCTTTCCAATACAGAGAATTATGGCAAGAATAATGTATGAGTACTGACACAAATGAGATGTCTTAAACAAATGCTGCAATTAAGTTTGTAATTGACTTGATAGTTTAAAAGTAACCCGCTCCATATGGACAGATGAATGCTATTATTATATACCTTCTCTTTACGAAATTATCATAAGCATATAATTAGCATGAGACTTTTCAGACCTTATTCCGTGATACTATAATATCCAATTGATACATGGACCCTAACTTGGGCCTGTTTGAATATAGTCTCTAGGCACAAACTTGTGGCATTGGCGAATGATTTAAACCTGCAGAAAGTAAATTTTATAGGATTAGGAGCCACTTCTGACCGGTTTAGCGTGTCGGAACTGGAAGAACCCCTGTTCATAACTAATTAATTACGTAATTATATTCTAACTTGAACGTTGGAGAAACTTAGGGGCGACATTCCCAACTCCCAAGTCATATATCCTAGAGACAACCTCATCTTTGTTCCGCAGATTAATCATTCTTCTAAAAACTTTCGAAAGATGGATCATAGTCCTACTCCTATATAAACATACGACGCTTGCTCCGAGGTCAAAATTGCTCACCCTGCATCCTAGTAGATGCTCTCTTTGCTTCCCAAAAGTTTTCACCATCTTGAATAAAACTTCCATAGAAAAGACATTTTATGTCCGACAATACAAAGAGTTAGATTCTTTTTTAATGATATCTTCATTTTGTATCACGAACTCTAGATGTAGTACATTCGCTAACATCAGTGCTTGACTATATACTATATACAATCCAAAATAAAACTGTATATATGCAGTGGATTTTGCCTGTCAGATTATAAAGGGGAAAATTAGGTTGAGAGTAGGAACCGGATACACATACTATAATGTCGTCGGCTCATTTTTTATATCACACAATTGAAACCAAAAATATTTCTTAGTTTATTAAGTGTCTATTAAACTATTAATCAAATTCTAAGTATTTTCATTTCGATAAATATTTTTATGGTTTAACTATTATATATAGATTTTTTTCGTCAACTTTTTAACAATGTTCAAAGTTGTATACTATATTCATTACAAATCAATGTTATCCTAAACTCGATTGTTATCTACAACGAACCTGTTACTGCTGAAACAATATCACTACAAATTTAAGATAGATTAGTGATAGATGGTAGTAATAAAGTATAAACAAATTTGACAACAGTATTTTTAGCCATATGATATCTTCCTATATATCCTTTTAATTGAACACATTATTATTTTTAAAATTTTTGTTTGTATTTAAGAAAATGCCAAGACGACGTTATTTATTAATCTTCAATAATTTATCATGCTGCTGCAGATCATTTGTTGGCATTTCCTTTTCTCATTCAACCTTTTCCTTTTGGTTATTACTTACTAGTCAAATTTTTATAACACAAAAGCTGTATAAACCTAATCGACTGTGATGTCTTAAGATTTAAAAAGTTAAAATTAAGGGAACCCTTAATCTAATGTCCATTCCCTGTTGCTTTTAAAATTATATTTAACTATAAAAAAAGGTGATCTCATTGTCCATGTTAAAAAGTTGGCTAAGTACTAATCATGGGACGATCCAATGGCTAATGCTTGAACCGCTTAATTGAAGGTCATATAATTTTATACGATTTAACAGTTTATGAGATCGAATAATAATAACATATGACATATGTTCCATAAACCCAAAAACTAAAATTAAAAGCTATTTAAAATCTCCGACCATTCAAAGCCTTATTTATTTTACTTTTTTGTTCACCGGCCTTATACTTACTATGTCACATATTGTATTTTGCTACTAATACTGTATCGCCGACCCTTGCTAGTATAATTGAAATTACGGGTGATAAAAACAAGAAAAGAGAGATGGTATGATACTATCATACATTTAATTTATAACATGGGCCATGCCTTTCCCACCTTCTTACGTATCTTTATTTATGACTCCTTTGTTTGTGAATGCCTCGTCGCATATGTGTGTACGTTTCTGATCTTCATGATCATTTTATGTTTTTTTTGCATTAAGGATTCTGACACTAGTTGCGTCTGTACTTCTATGATCTAATCGAAATTTGGAAAAAGAAGCATTCGGTACTTGTATTAATCTTTTGTTATTTCTAGTAAATTACGTTAATGTTAAAGCCCTAAAGGTCATTATAATAGAAACACAAAAACAGAAGACTTTATTATATAGTACGTTAGATCAGAGCTTCTCTGTAGAAAGACATACCGAATGTTTGTTGGGCCTTTTCCAATGCAATGATAGCTAGCTAGGTCTGTGACTCACTGATTAACTGTTTAAATTTTTTATTTTATTTTCTTTCTAGTGAATTCTTATGTTTCTGATAATTTATTTTCAGAACTAACGCTAATTCTTGTGTGGATATCTTTAGACTTAGACAAAATTAGACAACTTTGATTAGTATATAAATAAACGATGTCTAGCTAAAATTAGCATGTAAGGCCTGTGTGTTTGAATATACAGTATAGTAAATATATGTAGTTTGACAATCAATACCAAATTCTTGAATAATGTATAATTGACAAAAAGAGTATATTTTGAATAGAATATACATATACATAAATATATATATATATATTATTTTTTTCTTTCTAGTGGGATATTCAAGTTGTCCGAAAATCGAATGGCATGTGAGGGTGATGATTTTGCTAAGTATTCTTCGCGTGGACATTTCTTACGTAAAATCTATAATTTTGTTCAAAATTTCATATATAGTCTCCTCAATCATGTGCGTGTAGTTTCCAAAAAATCTATAAATTCGACGAAAATCTATATGATAAAACACAATTGAAAGTTTGAAACAATTAATATAAATGATGTATCACATAGATCTTTTTCAAAAAAATAGTCCAAATTTTCTTCTATATCAATTTCATCAATCTTTTCAACCCCAACATAATTGCGTCAATTATCTATTATACTATACTAAGAAAATGACGTTATTAAAAAAAAATATCAACTTGCCCCAGTTTCGGTAGTGGTATTATTGTAATAAAAATAAAAAAGATGAACTTGTCAAACAAAAAGACTTTGACGCTCTTATATAAATACCCTTCACTGATTAACCAAAATATCATTAACTAAATAATCAATTATCACTCGCAATTAGTACTAATCACTCAGAGCAACGTGAACAGAGATGGCCTCCTCCTCCTCTACCACCGTAACAGATTTAATCTCCACCGTCCATCACGACATCATAGAGTCTCACATCTTGACACGTCTCGACGGCGCAACCTTAGCCTCCGTCTCTTGCGCCTCCTCATATCTTCACCATCTCGCTTCCAATGAGATCCTCTGGTCCAAAATCTGCCGGTCCACGTGGCCTTCTTGCTCCGATGGTTCTCGTTCTTTTTTCTCCGACGCTTATTCTATGGTTGAAACCGCCGGTTCAGTTTCTGATCTCGACCGTGCGTTTCCCGAATTGATCTCCGCCGTGGATCTTCACTACAAAGGGAAATTGATTTTCAGTAGAGTCGTTAAGACGGAGACTACGACGGCGTGGTTTAAGAGCTCGCCGTTGAGGATTGATCTGGTGGATACGAAGGATACGGTGGCGACGCCGATTAAGAGAAGACGGAGGACGGAAGACACGTGTCGTGATTTAGAGAAGGATTTGACTTTGAGCTGGATCGTGATTGATCCAATCGGGAAACGAGCGGCGAATCTATCGAGTCACCGGCCGGTGTCGGTGCAGAGGAACTGGATAAGCGGAGAAGTGGAGGCGCAATTCGCGACGGTGGTGGAGACGGTGGAGTGTGTGATCACGGTGGTCACGTGCGGAGAGGAGGAGATGCACGTGAGGGAAGTGAGTCTCAAGGTAGAGAAGATGGAGGGAACGCATTTGAACGGGAGGGACAGTTTGGTCATTTTGAGAAGTGTCATGGAGGGTAAAAGGGTAAATGGAAGAAGACGAGAAGTAGAATCGAAGAGAAGACATGAAGAGTTTATGGAGAAGAAGAGAGAGGTGAAGGAGAAGAAGATGAGGGTAGAATCGGTATTTGATATTTTGACTGTAGCTTTTGGGATTTTAGGCTTTGTGTCTTTTGTTGTGCTTTGTCTTTGGAGAACCTCTATATGAATCGGAAGCTTTTAAGTTAAACCAAAAGTCAAATTTCTTTTAAAAAACATAAACAACTTCAATTACATTTTCACACAATAATACCAATTGTCATGTTACACAAAGCCACAAACATATACAACAAGTACATTACGATCTTGACACTTAAAAAAGATGAAATCAGTGCCTCTTGAGGGCGATGGCGGAGATGATGATGAGAACAATGAAGAAGAGAATCGCGATAGAAGCTGCTACAACAGCGGTGCTCACGTTTTGGCAAAAGTCTCCAAACTGCTGACAGATAGGGAGCCAGTTGGTGCTTTGGTTGCCGTTGTGTGCAAGGTAGACGATTGATGCTGCGGCTGCTGCTGCTGATGTGTTGAGCGTCACGACCAACTTTATATATACCACCATAACATAATAGAGAGTGAGTAATATGAACTTAAGAAAAAGAAATGAATTATATAGGTATAAGGTAAGTTACAGTATCGAAGATGAGGAGGATCAGCCGAGGCGCGACAGCGAGTGGACGGACAATAGTTACGATGGAGAATGGAAGTGAAAGGACGAGATAGCTAGCGACTATGGCTACGGCTATCACAAAGTACCTTAAAAAACGATTTATATTATCTCATTAGGTCACTAACCGCACAATGATATAACAGGAACATGACTTGACTTACTATTAACTCGAATTTAAATATTTGATTTCAAGAAAACTATAACAAATTAGAAGTATATGGTTCACCATCGTAGTTAGAGATATAATATATGCATTAATTTTGTAAACATATGTAAATAAGTAACGAAGATAGGAATGGACGTACTGAAATGCAGGAAGGTCATCGTAACCGGCTTGGAACTGGAGGAACTGAGTAAAGAAGGGAAGAGTCTCCTGGGCGGTGTACATGACAGAGGCAGCTCCGATGGTGACTCCTATGGCCGCCAAACGGAGGAGGAAATCGAATATGGCTAAACCTCTCTTGGCACCACCTCCTGCGGCGGCTGCCACGAAGCCCTTCTTCTTCACGACATGGCTTGAACTTTTGGTGACAGTGCTTGGCTCGCCGACGTCAATGGTGGTGGACTCTTTCGCCATTTTCTCTTGCAATTGGGGTTTAAAAGAAAGAGAAAGTGTGTTCTTTGTGTATTAGAATGTTTTTGTAGTTGTGGTGGGAAACTAATGGAAGATGGACTAGTGTTTATATAGTGCTTGTATTAAGCATTGTTTGATTAGGAATAATTAGTAGCTGATTAACGATGAGCTTTTTTTTAATAGTTTGATATTGAGTTTAGTTGATTTGTTAGGGTCTGGGGAGAGGAGTTGTTGCTTCTTACTTTCCCCCACTTGACTCTAACAATTGAACAGAAGTAAATTGTAAACTAATGAAGTTGGTATCCGTTCGTAGGCAAAAGTAGTGCTTAATAATGTGTGATTTATGTTCAATTTATTCCATGCCAATTGTACAATCGAACTTTGTTATAGCATTAATTTGGTAAATAAAAAATTAGATACATAATAATTCACAACTTTTAGTGATTTTGATACAAATTTCTTTTCAACTTGAAAAATCAATTACCATGTAACTCTTTCTAAATGGCCAGATGTTAGATATAAGCCTAAAATGGTCCAACAGCGCCAGCCCAAACAAAAACTAATGTAAAATTTGCAAATTTGGGCTTTTTGATTTCAAAAGCCTAGCCCAGAATCATTCCCCCTTCAAACTTTTGATTTTCAGATATACAAAATACAAAAAAATATTCCCCTCAAGCTATATTCCAGCAAAATATTCCCCTAGATATCTTGATAAAATCTTTTTATTTTTTTCAAATTCAAAATTTGATAATGGAAATATTGTGAATTTGTCAATATTTCAATTTAGAAAATTTAATACTATCTCTAAAAGTGTTATTTACATTGCCTACCAAAAAAAAAAGTGTTATTTACATTTAGCTTTATCTTATTTTAAGAAATTAGGTTAAGCTTTTTTTTCTATATAAATTGATGTATATATCTCTTCTTCTTCTGATGAGGTTTAACAAATAATTATTGGCAGTGTATCACGCTGGAGAACGTTTTCTTGAACGTTAGGATTCTCTGTATCTCTTTCAAATAAGATCAAATGGCTAGGTGCTTTTGTCGGACTAGACGTCCGCCGATGGATCCATAGCATCCGCTTCTTCAGCCGTCTTCGCTCGTCACACCCTCTCGTTGTCGGACTAGACGTCCAATGAACACCCGGTGGTTCCGATCCTCCACCGGATATTCTCCAACTATGTGTTGGTACCCGCTGTCTCATCATCCAGTTGTCTCACTGTAAGCGCATGCCCGACGTCCTTCGAAGTTTCTTGGAGGATGAGACAATCACTTTCGTTGGAGTCTGGAACAGTCAAGACAAGGATAATCTCGAGAGATTCCGCCATCAGTTGGAGATATGGAGACTTCTCGACATAAGGCACTATCTGGCTACGTGGCTCCGCAATAGTTCGTTTGAGCAGGGCCGGTCCGAAGTTTCTAAATTTTTTTTAATGCCCTACGCATAATTAACAATTTGGGCCTTTTTGTTAATGTAAAAAAAAAAAAATTCTCCCAAAAAAAGTGTTTAACAATGTGAGACCCTAAGCGGTGGCTTCACTTGCTTGCCCTCCGGACCGGCCCTGTTTGAGAAGATTGTGGAGGAGTGTTTGGGGCACGAGGGAGTGAGGAAAGATAAGGAGATATGTAGGAGTAATTGGGGAGCTCGCAGCCTTTCTCATGATCAAATTGTTCAGGCGTCACATGATGTCTATGTTTTCTGCAAGCTTGGTGTTAAGGAACGTCTCTGGAAAGAGAGCTCTAATCTTTCTTTTGTTGGGGTGTGTTTCTGAGGAAAGATCTTTTCTTTTAAAATAATTAATTAATGTCTTTTTTTTTTTTTGTAGCTAGTTGTTTTGATAATGAACGTTTTCTAGGTCAAAATCCTTAGTCGCCAAAACACCACGCATGCTTTATTAACAGAAAACAAGAATTAAAAAGACGTCTATGTTAACACTCCTGTCCTATATTAAAAAAAAACATGTATGTATATCAAACACGGGAATACAGGATCATAGATGTTTTGACCAACACTGTGATTTCCAATGGCTCAGATTAAGGGTTAAATATAATAAATTCCTTTCTTAGAAGACGAAATTGGTTCTTAACATTTTTAAAAAGAAGAAGAAGAAGAAGATGAAGATGAAATTGGTTGTGGGATCATTGTGTGCACTGGTCATGTTGGACAAGGATGAAGAAAAGAATTTGTGAAAGGGTCGAGTGATCATCGTGTTTTGATGTAACTCACAAGTCACAATACTATGGGCCTACGGTTTTTCTCTTGGAAGACGGCTGGCTCCGAAGGAAGAGATATGTCCGCGAGGCCGCGGCACCTTAACTGTGTAACATTTTAAAATTCTGTAATGTGTAAACTAAACATGTAATATATATATAACACTTCACATACGAACATGTATGCTTCCTCAACTAACATGTAAAATCTTTCAATCATTAAGTTACCATGAATTGGGTATTACAAAACGAAAACATGCATTTTTTTAAAAATAAATTTTTACTAGGATGAAATTATATTTTAATATATCAGTCAAAAATATACATAATGTGGAATATTAATTAGCAGTTTTAGTCCTTAACATTTTACTCTATTTTTTTGTATATTGATAAGTTCTTAAACTTTATAGAAGTGTGCTTCTATATCTTTCATGACAATCATAAGCCTAAACCCATTTGTCAAAAGTTTAGGAAAGTATTAAAGGAGCCACTTGTGAAACAAAGTGAAATGGTTGGGTCCACTTTCATATGTAAAAAACTACACTTTGCGGCCAACTAAAACCTGTCAAGACTCAAGACTTAGAATCGAAGGGTCGGGCATACACCATGCATGCTATGGTTCGGTTTAAACACCTCTTTAGTCTTTAGGCTATCCTCTCACATTTCAATTGGCATTCAGGTTAGTTTTGGCTTTGGTACGGTTTAGTTAGGTTCGGTTAGTTTGATTTTAGTAAAATTGTAAACAAAGTCTAATCAATGTCGTTTTGATACGGTTTTGGTTCGGTATTGTTAGCGTTAGGTTAGATTACGGTTGTCTTTGTCTTATACAGTATTTAGCATGTGTTAAAATTTCATAGTATAGAATAATGAATTAGTGTGAATGGTATGTAAGATGCTTGTTATCTGCAATGAAATTTGTTATAAATAAAATCAAGCTAAATTGACATAATATACATTTGACCTTAATAAATATATATCACATTCACGAAAAAGGGTTAAAATATAAATTTTCTTATTATTAATCCCCTAAATAAGATTTTTGTGATGAAACTTACCTATTTATTTTGTTCTAATGTAGTTATAAACTTTATTAACAGAAAGAGAATAACAAGTGGGTCTGTGATTGGAAAATATATCTCTCCAGTGTTGCTAATTTGCTGGATGGCACATTTCATTGTCATTGCCAAAAGGCCCAAAACACTAATAATGAGGGTTTCACATGGCCTTTTAATTATAATAAAAAATCATATCTTTTCAAAATTTCTTGATAATGAAATATGTATAGACATTCTAAAAAGACAACTAACTGGAGGTCATATATTCGTGTAATTAATTACGTTTATGCAAAGTTTACACCTATATATTGCCTTGTAAAAATATTAGAGGAGAGCCACTAATAAACACAAGTTGTTAGGAATTGATTTTAAATTCTGAGAGTTAGTGTAGACATAGGAGTGAGTCAGATATCCATAAAGAACAATATGATAATATGTGAATAGGTCTGATTCATTATATTTACAGTATATATAATTAGTTGATTAAATATGTCATTTATGCAATATGGGAGACAACCAAACATACACACACAAGTGGCATTACTTACTGATCTGAAATTAACACACAAGTGTTCGTATCTTTTATAGTAAGAGCATCATTATAGGGGGATGTTAGCTGAATCTTAGGTATTAACTATTTAATTTAAATCACTTAAATACCTAAGAGGTGCCACATGTCACGTTTTGATTGGGCGGATTTCACATATTCTACAGATACGCATTCTAATTTCTTCGAAAATAGAGCTCGAGTTCGTGATCGAGGTATGCATCAACAATTGAATAATGATTTGGTCGAGCATAAATGGACAAATATAGAAGAAATTAAGTTTAAAATATTTGTGATTTATGTTATAAATTGTCTCTCATGTATGTTTTAATTTTTTTAATTTGCAACAATTATTAAATTTTCTATAATTATAAATTTTATTTTTATATTAATATTTCTTTTTCTAAGAACCACATGTTAAAAGCCTACCATTAATCACACAAAAATCTTAACTCAAAAATACTATCTCTTAACAATCACTTTTACAAATAAATTATTTAAATATTACTAAGATCTATCTCTAAGAAACTACCTATAATCATTGGCGGACCCATGTTGGAGGAAGGTGGGTCAGCTGACACACCTTAAATTTATATATTCAAGACTTTGATGAGTGCCTGTAATGCATCTGTGGCTAATTTGGTAACATGTGCTAGTTCTGACCCACCAAATCCTGGTTCGATTCCTCAAATTTGTTAATGTTTTACAAAGTATATTTTTTAACATAATGTAATTGACCCATGTAAAAAAAAATCTTGGGTCCGCCACTGCCTATAATGATGCTCTCAATCACGCATATATATTGGTACGTGATATACATACAGTATAGTAAACCTCATAAACCGTTAACCGTATATGTGGATAAAAGTGTATCGGTCTACCGTCTATAAACGGGAAGTGTTGTTAACTAGCTAGTGGACTGGTCGTTATCTTATTCAAACTTCGTAAGACTTTAACTCAACAAGATTACCAAATGGGGTAAATCGAAGACTGGCCAATCACTTTGCGAAGCTATAGATTTTAGCTGATCAAAACTTGTTTTTATAAATATGAAAACAAATTTAGTCTAGAGATTTCTATTAGTGCTCGTCGATGTGTTAACACTCGTATATATAAATCTCATATAATACATTTTGGTTAAAGAAAAATGTACTATCATATATATACACGAAATGATATTTTGTAGTTAAAAATACCATTTCGAATGCTTTCCGACTAATGTCAGGGGGTAGCCAGACAGTGTGGTAGACTTTCGGAGAGAAGTCCACTCTGAAGCACTTCGGTGTGTTTCTACCGAAGCTGACCGGATCAGCCGATATGGTTTGTTAAAAAAAAAAATTACCATTTCATTGGAAAACGTCTCAAGAAATAAATATTTAATGCTAGCATACCAACCACAAAAAAAACTTATTGTTGTTATTAATTCCACCGTATTGTGACCTAAAAGTTTAAAACCTATACATAAAACAGTGTTCGTAGTTATATATAACAGAATTACCTATAATCATGACATTCCTAGATAAAAGCACATAAGATCAAATGAAATTGATAGGTTAGGTATGGGCCTCAACGTGTAAAATTTAGGACATCCATCCTATGTGCAACAAACGCGGTTGGGTCTCATGAAATGCCTATAAATACGGACACATTCTCAAAGCAAACTCACCTCACAACTAAATCTTAAGTAGAAAGAGTGAACATGGCTAGTCACAAAAATCTCTTCTTTCTATGTTTCATAATAGGTTTAGGGTTATGTTCTGCAAGACGAGCACTTCTCTCCTCCTCTGAATCCGAGGCTGAAGTCGCTGCCTATGGCGTGAAAAGTGGTTTAAGTGTCGGTGTTGGTGTTGGTATAGGTGGTGGTGTTGGTGGTGGCGGCGGAGAAGGTGGCGGTGCTGGCTACGGTGGAGCTGGTGTTATTGGCGGAGGTGGAGGTGGTGGACATGGTGGTGGTGCTGGAGGAGGCGGCGGCGGCGGTCCTGGAGGAGGATCTGGTTACGGAGGTGGAAGCGGTGAAGGTGGTGGAGCTGGTGGGCATGGTGAGGGACATATTGGTGGAGGCGGAGGTGGTGGACATGGTGGTGGTGCTGGCGGAGGAGATGGTGGTGGTCCTGGAGGAGGCTACGGAGGTGGAAGTGGTGAAGGTGGTGGAGCTGGATACGGAGGAGGAGAAGCTGGTGGGCATGGTGGAGGTGGAGGAAGCGGAGCAGGCGGCGGTGGAGGAGGTGGCGGTGCACATGGTGGAGGGTACGGTGGTGGACAAGGTGGTGGTGCTGGAGGAGGATATGGAGGTGGAGGTGCAGGTGCCGGTGGACATGGAGGTGGTGGAGGCGGTGGAAATGGTGGTGGTGGAGGAGGAGGTTCTGGCGAAGGAGGAGCTCATGGTGGTGGTTACGGAGCAGGAGGTGGAGCTGGAGAGGGATATGGTGGTGGTGCAGAAGCTGGAGGACATGGTGGAGGAGGAGGAGGTGGTGGTGGTGCCGGAGGTGGAGGAGGAGGTGGTGGAGGTTATGCTGCTGCTTCAGGATATGGTCACGGTGGCGGTGCTGGTGGTGGAGAAGGAAGCGGTGGCGGTGCTGTTGGTGGAGAAGGAAGCGGTGGCTATGTACCCTGAAAAAATATCTCTATGGAGCATAACGGCCATTGAGTGAAGTGTCATATCTAGTAAGGGACTACTATATATAGTTTCAAGATATATATATGTGGCAATAAATAGAGTATTCCTTCGTATAATTAGCCGTTAAAAGGCGGCTATTGTTGAAGTTTTTAAATTGTACCAATATTGTTGTAAGCTACTACGTGTGTGTCAAGTTTTCATAAATGGAGATCATAGTTGTTCCTAAGTAAGCGTGATGTAGAATCTATATTAGATTAAATTGACGAAGTATGCATGAGTGAATTAGGACAAATACAACTTTGATTTGGTACATGACAAGTGACAATATGAAGAACATTAGAAACGTCAATGATGGTACGTACAAGCTATATGTTTAGAGTTGAAAAGAAGCATGAGAGTTTGAAGTATGTATATTTCAAACAATATACTTCAAACTGACATTAAAAACATAAGTAATGGTATGTTCAAGCTATATTAAGAGTTGAAAAGAAGCATGAGAGTTCAGAGCATATGAAGGGTTAAAAACAACACTTTAACAAAAAAAAAAGGGTTAAAAACAAGAGAAATCTATATATATAATGAGAGAGTTTTCACTCCATTTAGAGTGTCAACATAGGCGACACATCAGCGTACACGTCATCATACATTTTTAATAGGTATAAAATGTTACCAAAAAGATTCGAACCCCTTACCCAATACATTTAATAGGTGCATTTCAAACCAAATTGCCATTTAAATCGTTTTGATTGATATCAAAATTTAAATTATATATATGACTTTATAAAACTTCCACTCAATTTATTTATTAAACGAAGAAACATTAAAAAAAATTTCACATACTTTTATATTATCATCTTTTAATAAAAGAAAATATTTTTTCATAAACAATAACATTGTTTAATATAATATAAACGGCCATTTTCAACCCCAACTATTTGGGGGCGGGTTTTTCCAATCCAAACTAAGACCCTCCGTCAATTTCTACCCAAACTCAAAACTAGTTCAAATTCAAAACCTAAACTAATGAAAATTAGCCGATTTCAACACGACAGAAGACGGTGTTAGCTCGGGATTTAATGGCTGCTGAGTCAGCGATATCGTGGCATTGACGTGGCGGGAAAACGGGCATTTTCAACACCAACTATTTGGGGTTGGGTTTTTCCAACCCAAACTAAGACCCCCCCCCCCCCGGTCAATTTCTACCCAAACTCAAAACTAATTTAAATTCAAAACCCAAGCCGCTGCTATATTCATGTAATCTTGTAGTTGGGTCGTGAGAGAAAAACTATTTATACATCGAAGGTGATCTATCATTCGATAGTCCGACTGTGTATTACTTACCATGTGATGGATCTTGGGGTTGTATGATTTCTAAAACAATATGGTATTGTCTCCATTTGTGTCGAGTTGAAATTTTAATGAATGGCAGTGTGTTACCATAGCTTTAGAGTTCATGAAGAATTGTTATGCGGATTGAAATTGTTGTGAATTATAGTGATGATGATTCAGGTCACGAGACTATAAACACAATTGATTTCAGACAAGTTTCCAGATAGAATGTCTGTACAATGATTCCACTGCAGGAAGAAAGACAAAATCTTTAGACGGACACAATTGCTAGACCAAACTATTCAGGAACAGATTTTGCTTTTTCTTGCTATTGCTACATTTCTTTCAGATTCCGTTTACAGTGCCTGTGAATTCATAAAATCGACGAACATTTTTCTGTTTCGAGAGAAAATGAAGAACCCTAATTTTAATTTTTCCCCAAAATTAGAACGACGTCGTTTCGTTGTTTGAAGGGGAAAAAAATAAAACGTCGTCGTTTTCATTGACCAGAAGCCACGTCAGTGAAAACGACGACGATTTATTTTTTCCCGCCCCCAAATAGTTTGGGGTGGAAAAACCCGCCCCCAAATAGTTGGGGTTGAAAATGGCCGTTTTTCCGCCACGTCAATGCCACGATATCGCTGACTCAGCAGCCGTTAAATCCCGAACTAACACCGTCTTCTGTCGTGTTGAAATCGGCTAATTTTCATTAGTTTAGGTTTTGAATTTGAATTAGTTTTGAGTTTGGGTAGAAATTGACGGGGGACCTTAGTTTGGGTTGGAAAAACCCGCCCCCAAATAGTTGGGGTTGAAAATGACGGTTTTTCCCACAAAAATATGTGAATAGAAGTTAATATACAAATAGATAATTCAAAAATAGAAGTTAATGAATTAATAAAACACAGCACAAAAATATATAAGATAAAAATATGAATAAAAATTAGAAGCATATAGATAATTTTCAAATACATATAATTTATATATGAGAAGTAGAAAACAAAAAAATATGTTATCACGCTAGAAAGACATTAACCTTTTCAAGATTTATAAAATATTTAGATTAAAAAAATTTTATATGATAGTAAACTATAGAATTTAGATTACACGAAATAAGAATATCTATTTTTCAAGAAAAAAGTATGTATCCAAAATCAAGATAAAATATATATAAAATTGTATAATATATTTAAGGAAAGAATTGTGATTTAAAAGTACAATTAGATATAAGATTTCTTTAAACAATAACGTTAGAGTGCAATGTTTCATGGAAAATGCAATGTATGAGAATAGGAAGAATCCAAATATAAAATTTAATATGTAGGAAAAAGAACATTTTATAATAGACAAGAAAAAATAAAATATAAAAATGAAATAGATAAAGAGAATATAATTTTAATGTAAGTTTATAATGAATCAAAAATTTAATCAATTATTTTAACGAAAAGAACGTGAAAAGAGATAAAATGTCGCGAGGTGGACGACTGCATATTAGAATATGACGAATAAAATGACAGCGAAATAATTTCAAGAGAAATTGACTAAATTCAAAAAGATGTATGAACATGACATGGTCGAGATTGTATTATATTTCTCTGAATTTTTTCAACTAATTTTTTACCACGTGTTACCTAAAAATTTGTTGTTTTTTTCAAGAGAAACATTATTCTCAATAAAATCTATGTTATATATCATTTCATAAATAGGTTTATGTCATTATAGATTTATCTTTTAAAATTCAATATATATATTTATATTCACGGCTTATATTGTTAATAGTTTATAAGTAAAATCCCGCGCATTGCGCGGGGTCACAAATCTAGTTATGTAAAGTAGACACTTTTTCAACAAATAATTTGTAAAATAGGTAGTTTTTTTAGAAATTGGAAAAATAGACAATTTTCTCTTTCTTCTCTAATACAACTTTTTGTGTAATAGAGATTTTAGTAAATGACTTATATAACCTTTTATTGTTTTCTTGTTTTGTTAGATAATGACAAAATTGACTTAAAGTCAAATATTTTTTTCTTTTTCTTTCTTATTTTCACTTAAATACTTTTAGTTTGTTTTGCTAGAAATTCTTTATAAAATAAATTACCACAATAACATCTTAATCTTTAAAAAATTTATGTGAATTTAAAAAGTCTAATTTTGCTATATTTACGGATACGTAACATTTTTTTATTATTTGATCTTAATCCGACGGTGTACGTAATAATGTAAACGATGGTGTACAAACGGTAGTGTACAAACGGTAGTGTACGTCAAAAATATAAGAAGTAATGTATGATACTGATTTTAGAAGGTGATATACAAAGTATGATAGTGTATAAGGTGGTGTATAAATGGCAATTTATAATGGTGTATAACTACATAATACGATGGTGTACGAAGATGATGTAAAGTATGGTGTACACAATATTAATAGTGTACATGAAATGATGTAATAGTGGGTCGCACCATACACCACCTTTTGTACCGTCTACGATATCGTACACCTTCACATATTTTGTACAAACATCAGTGTACGAGATGATGTACACAAGTAAATTGAAATAATAGTTTATACATTCTCTATAAGTGTATACCAAGTTTTGTACATTTTATCTACCAATCTCGTATGTTGTCATTTAAAAGTTGTGTACACCGTTTCATCCACCAATCTCGTACATCATAATGGTTTACATCATTATGTACACCATCAAAAGTAATTTAATTATGTACACCATCATGTACACCATCATATTGAATATAATATTTGGTTTATACAATCACCATGTTTGTACAAATATATTGAACAATTATTACTTCAATTTATAAGTAGGAGACAAGTCGGTGTACTTGATGATTTATGAAATATCGGTGTACAAGTGTTAGTGTACAAAACGGTTTTTGAAATGTTTGTGTATGAGAATAGTGCCATGAAAATATAAAAATCAAGGTGATTAAAAAAAATATCTTTAAAAATAATTATTCAAGACAAAAAAAAAAACAAATAGATAAAGAATAAAATAACAAAATAAAAATGGTCCCTCATATTCTTTTTCTTCTTTCTCAAAATAAGGGATATTTTAGTATTTGATGTGTATTTTGTCTTTTAGTCTATTAGACAAAAGCTCTATCTCACAAAAAAGTAAGAAAGTGTCTATTTCTCTAATTTTAAAAAAAACTACATACTTTACAAATTACTTTTTAAAAAGTGTTTACTTTTCTAAAAAGCCCTAAAAACAATTCTCATGCAAAATATCCAGTTTTAGTTTAAGAAATGACAAAAATCAACCTTTAATGGTACGAATCTTCAAATTAAGTTATAAGAAAAAATGGAAAAATTATTGCTAGCTACACGAACTATACGCCAACACATCACTACACATGCAGACTATTTTAATGTCTCGCTAACTACACGAACTATTGGTATTACATACGGACATCCCCGAATTATCATCGGTTATGTGTGCAACACCATAACCATCATTTTCAGATAATATAAATATCTTGTTAACTACACGAAGTATTTTTTTTTTTTTGTCAACTACACCAAGTATTTTCCATCAATTTTTTTTTAAAAGTAATTAAAAAATAAAAAATAACTAAAAAGTAAATATTACGCTGTTATAAATTATATATATATATATATTATAACTTTTAATGCATTATACTTTTAAGTTAAATTAATTTAACTAATTTAATATTTATTATATTAAATTGTTAAAAATTTAAAATAGTCACTTAGTTAAATTATACCTCACTATAAGTTAAATAAAACTAAATAATATAGTAAACCGAATCGAACTCCCGACTGGTCAAGCTTGATTCTCATAATAAAATATCTTTAACTCCAAGAGGATTATTATGTAATAATGACGTGGACAGATCCAAGTGGATCCTACCAAAAATGTGTGAGATCCGACCCCAACACATATGCAGTATCCCTTATAATTTTAAGTTAAATTAATTAACTATTTTTTAATGCACACACATATTTTATATGAAATTAATTTAACTAAATTTTTAAGTGTCACTTAATTAAATTATAATTTACATTGATATATGTGTGCATTATAATTTAAATTGATATATTATATAGTTTTATTTAACTTATTAGTTTTAAAAAAAAATTGATGAAAATATTTCGTGTAGTTGACAAAAAAATGAAATACTTCGTGTAGTTAACAAGACATTTATATTATTTGGAAATGATGGTTATGGTGTTGCACACATAACCGATGATAGTTCAGGGATGTCCGTATGTAATACCAATAGTTCATGTAGTTAGCGAAACATTAAAATAGTCTGCATGTGTGGTTATGTGTTGGCGTATAGTTCGTGTAGCTAGCAATGATTTTTCCAAAAAAAAATATATATCAAACCTTACATGTCCAATGCAATTTGACCAAAAAAAGAAAGAAAGAAAAATGTCCACGGTTACACACTTGATTAGTTGAGATAATTCATATAGTGGGTTGCACTTGCACACGTTCGTGTTTGTGTAATTGATATTAATTTGGGCCGAACTTAATTTTTTAATAGTTTCAACCTCTAATATCAATTACACTAAGGCCCAAGCGATTTATAAAATTCGAGCCGACCCATAAACCGATAAAGAATCAGATCCGACCCGATAAAGGTAGGAGAGTTGCGTCGCATCGTAGTCTCCTTCGGTTCCCGACGAATTGCTTCTTCTCTTTCTCTTCGTCGCTGAAAAATGTCGGCGAGACCTGAAGGAAGTCCGCCGGAGGTTACGCTCGAGACCTCCATGGGTCCTTTCACCGTCGAGGTTTCTCTCTCACTCTTGCTATTATTCCCCTTTTCATTGTCGAATCAACCAAAAAAATTCCAGCCATTACATTCATATAGGGCTTGCACGAACGAACTTGAGATCTAGATTTCATTCTCTAATTCAACATTCCGTTTGTATTTTTCTTGAATCGAGCTTCTCCGTGTGAAGATTTTAGGGTTTACAATGGTTTGATTTGTGTGTCAATTTTTGCTCAGATGTATTATAAACACTCAGATGTATTATAAACACTCCCCGAGAACTTGCCGGAACTTCGTTGAACTATCCCGGAGAGGTCACCGAATCGTCAAGGTTTGTTTTCTTTGTTTCTAATCTACTTTTCGTTGTACTTGGAATCTTAGATCATCACTGTGATGAATTTTTAAGGACTTTGTTGATTTGTTGCAGGATTTCATTGTGCAAGGTGGGGATCCTACAGGAACTGGAAGAGGTGGTGAATCCATTTATGGGTACGTTTCAATGTTTTATCTTATAATCGTTTTTCCTTTATCTTACTTGTCGATTCCGTGGGTTTGTTAGTAATCGAATTTGGATCAGTTATGGCTAAGCTCTGATGAAGTTAGTTTTGGTGGGGATAAAATCAATCTCTGATGAAGTGTAGCTCTCTTAGGCTTTGGTGAAGTTACTTTTCTTTTGATATTTACTCAAGACTAACTGAGATGTTGAAATTGGGGAAAACCTTTCATTATTCAAAACTTCTGAGCATGATGTATATAGTCGACTAGCACAAGTTTTTACAAGTCTCAAGTTGATTGACACTACTCAAGTTGCTTTATTAAATGTCCATTTCAATCTTGTTTTGTGTCCACTGATGTGTTTCAGAGGCTTGAAACACCAAAGCTTTTACTTTGTAGGATATTTTATATTGATCTAGCTTTTGTCTTATGTTTTTTTTTTGCCTTGCTCCTTTTCCTAGTTCGAAGTTTGAGGATGAGATAACCAAAGAGTTGAAGCACACAGGAGCTGGAATTTTATCAATGGCAAATGCTGGTCCTAATACAAATGGGAGTCAATTCTTTATTACTTTAGCGCCACAACCGTCCTTGGATGGTAAACACATTTCATCTCTTGAATACACTCGTTTAATATCTTACAATGTTTTGAGATCATTGACTGCTGTGCTCTTCTTTAACATCTATATGCAACTTTCAGGAAAGCACACAATATTTGGCAGAGTGTGCCGTGGTATGGAGGTGATCAAGAGGCTCGGTAGTGTCCAAACTGATAACACCGACAGGTAAAGTTTACTTACTCATTCGAAATCAACAATAATTGACCACCCATTGAAAAAACCGAGTAATTGAAGCAATCTCTTTCCTATTCTCAATTTCCAGGCCAATCCATGAAGTGAAGATTCTGAGGACTAAAGTGATCGATTGATTGGGGCAGAGAAGTTTTTGTTAAGGAGAAGAAGCATTAGTAAAACGTACGTTTTATGGCATGAAGAACTATATAACTCTGTACTGGTCCTTGATACTATTGTAGACTGGTTTTGACTCTACTTCGATTATAAAAAAAAACGATTTAAATCCTTTAAATGACTATTTTATTTCTTCTTGTATTTTGCCTCGTTCCTAATCAAATCATATAATCCTAAGTAATTTCTCATCACATGTGACAATCAACGGCTTAGAAAAGAACACGTCATCAAGATTTTCATGTTTTAACTCATCATATCCTCTAAAAAGCTATCACTATGTGAAGGACCCGAGAGTAGGAAAATGGCTTTCGCAGCAACGTCTCTCTTCTTTCCACCTCCAGTAGTAACCGTCCGATCTCCGGCTATATTCCTTCGCCGTCTCTCAATTCCTTGCCTGCTTCCGACGAATGGCGCAATGAGTCGCCGGCATATAAAGAGGGCAATTGTAGCAAATGCTTCACCGGGAAACGGTGGCTTTAAGGCAGAGGGAGAAGATGGAGTTTCTCTGGGTACAATGAAGCTTCCCGTGAATACAGATCTCGCGAGATTCGAAACTCTTCTCTTTCAGGTAAAATTTGTAACATGCAAAAGCTGGAATAGCTCAGTTGGTTAGAGCGTGTGGCTGTTAACCACAAGGTCGGAGGTTCGACCCCTCCTTCTAGCGATCTTTTCTTGATTTTTTTTTTTTTTTTTTGCTACAACAGTGGGCCAACAGTCTTTGCCAAGGTGCCAATCTACCTCTTCCTGTTCCTCTCAAGGTAATTTGCGATTGATCAAAAATTATGTCAATAATTTTGGCTACGGATCATATAAATTGTTAGTGATCATATAAAATCTTCAAAACATTGTATCAGAAGTGGTAATTATAGAAGCTAAAGAAGCTACTTCTTTTGTTATAGGTGGATAGAATAAGTGGAGGAGCGAGGTTAGGATTCATAGTGATGGAAGATGAAGGCAAGACCGATGTTCCTGTTTACATAGACTGTTTGGTTTTCCAAACAACAGAGAATGGTTTAGTGTTCCAAGCGACGCGTAATGGGAGGAAGAAAGATAAAGCACCTCCGGGAGAAGAAAGAATCATGAGAAGTCTCTTAGGAGCTCTCAAAAAAGCTGTTGAGATTGCTCGAGTCACATAAACAATTTGCCCTCTTTCAATTTAAATTGAATTTCGAATATCTCTTTTCCTTTGTTTGATGTCTTCCTAGTTTTTTTACTACTACTTTATCTCAGACATCATCACACTGGTAAATAAATAGTTTTAAAGTTTGGGATCAAAAGTGAAAACAAATAAACAATACTAACAACTAAAGAATTGATATATAAAATCATGGTCTACGACACAATATTGAAACAATTTGGTTATGGCGTAGTATGTTTACATTAACGAAGTTCAATTTCCGACATCGTGAACAGAACTCATGTGCAGTTCTACTAGCCAAGAAGGCAATAATTTGTAATAAACAATGGTTCATGTACCATACTTGTCCTAACTTTCTCATCTGGTAAACAATGATCTTGAACAATAGAACATGAAGCTTAATAAAGTCTATGGAAGGAACATAACCAAAGATATATATAATCACGATCCTTCCCTATCAACAATTGACAATTTGGCCGAGTGGTCTAAGGCGCCAGATTTAGGCTCTGGTCCGAAAGGGCGTGGGTTCAAATCCCACAGTTGTCAAATATTTTTAATATTTTATTTTACCCAAAAATCACGAAACGATGTCGTTATAACATGGGCTGAACCCAGTAAGATTCGGCCCAAGTTTACTTCGAAACCCTAAACGAAGGCTTCTTTCGTTCCTCACTAGTTCTCATAAACCCTAATATAAAATCGATTTCTGATTCTCCTAGCGTTTCTCTCTTGCTAAACTCTGTGTAGGCGGAACTCAAGAACCAAGAGCCTCTTCCAAATCTGAGTTACTTTTAATCGCCTTGAACCATGGTAAGCTTCGTCCTTGTAAAGTTTTCATCTTTTCTCTGATTATCTCTGATTGGTTTGAGAATACATATGTAGATTTAGGTTGTTCCATTATTAATTCGCGTCATTTGAAGATAAGAAAGTATCTATCTTTCTTTGTTTTGGATCCTGAATCTGCTGTTTGATTGGAATATTGGATTAGTGAGAAAATGCCCCTTTTATTGTTTAGGCCTGTGATTTGAAATGATATGAGAGATTGGTTTTTTTTTTGTATTATGTGTTAATATTATTGTTGGAGCTTAATGCAATTGAGTGTTTATGTGTATTCTGTATGTAGTCGTCAAAGAGAAAGACTAAAGAGCCAAAGGTTGATGTTGTGACTCTTGGACCAAGTGTTGGTGAGGGAGAGCAAGTTTTCGGTGTTGTCCACATCTTTGCTTCGTTCAACGACACTTTCATTGTGAGTTTCTGGCTAAATTGTGATGCTATTTATCATTTCTTCAACTGGAAGCTGACATTTTATCTCCAATTGCAGCATGTTACTGATTTGTCTGGTCGTGAAACACTTGTCCGTATCACTGGTAAGCATCTTTTGATTTGGCTCCAACATAATCCATTCGTGATCCTTACTTGAATTGAGAACATTGATGTTGTTGCTTCTCATGTCATTGGCGTTGAAGTATTTTTAGTCTCTCAACTCTTTGTAGTTTCAGTATTTGAGTGATCACTCGGAAATGTTATTATTCTTGAATACACAACAAGCATATTATAAGTGAGTAATTATTTTCTTCTGCTCTTTTGATATCTGATTAGGTGGAATGAAGGTGAAAGCTGACAGGGATGAGTCCTCACCTTATGCAGCTATGCTTGCTGCACAGGATGTTGCTCAGCGATGCAAGGTACTTGATATGACCTAACAGATTCATTAGAGACAAGCTTTGTTTCATGGTTGTTAACTGCTTTTTTGAATGACTATCTAAAACACAGGAACTTGGAATCACTGCCATGCATGTGAAGCTTCGTGCCACAGGTGGAAACAAGACCAAGACACCTGGTCCTGGAGCTCAGTCTGCCCTTAGAGCCCTTGCTCGTTCTGGCATGAAAATAGGACGTATTGGTAAGCTTCATAACCCATAATCTTATCTAAGCTATTTGCTCTGTTGTAATATGTCCTGAGGATTTCTAACATTGTAATTGTTGTTGCAGAGGACGTTACCCCCATCCCAACAGACAGTACCCGCCGAAAGGGTGGTAGAAGAGGAAGAAGGCTCTGAGTTTTCCGCCTTATGGGATATGTCTTTTATTTAGCTCCATGTGTTTCATTTTGTCAGAACAATTTTATTTTGGAGTTTGTTAGATTGTGGAAGAGTTTTGGAGTTGAATACTTTTTGTTAATTTAAAGTTTAAGCAACATTTTTCAACTATGATACGAGAGTCTTTTGCCTTTGGTTAGTATAATTAGCTACTATGATACGAGTCTTTTGCCCTTCTCACCCGGAAATTTAGTTATTACAATGTTCATTCCAAATTTTCTATCCTGCATAAAAAAAATTCTGAGCTAACGAGGCAATTCATTTGTTAGTGAAACAAACCTAAATTTCTTGAAATTTTAAGATTATAACAACACGATTTAATCAGAAAGTTGAGAGGGAAAATGATGTGTTGTCGTCCCCTAAATCAAACCTGATAGAACCATGATCAGTTCATGGAGCTAGAGTAAATGTGATGGAACAGAACACCAATCAAGAAGAGTAGTTATACTTATATCATACATGTGTTTTAATTGGTTTTGTTGATAATCAAACGCATACTTAATGGGCTTTGGAATCGAGGGCCCATTTTATTAATCAACACAAAACCCTAAGAAATGGATAAACTATAAAGCTTCATTTTTTATACTCTCAGCGCCGTTTTGAGAATTCCGGCGAAGAAGACGAAACACAAAGATGCAGATTTTCGTGAAAACACTAACTGGCAAGACCATCACTCTCGAGGTCGAGAGCAGCGACACCATCGACAATGTCAAGGCCAAGATCCAGGACAAAGAAGGTATAACTTCCAAAAATCTGTCTTTTGCTTTTTTAATAGATTGTATCTTGACTTATCTCTAATCGATTCGTTTTTCTCTTCTCTGTTTTAGGAATTCCTCCGGACCAGCAGAGGTTGATCTTCGCCGGAAAACAGCTTGAAGATGGTCGTACCTTGGCTGAATACAACATCCAGAAAGGTCTCTTTCTCGAATTTGAATGTTTTGGATTCTCTGGGAAATGGATTTAGTTTTAGCTGAGATTGTTTTGTTGATTCAGTTCTTGTTTTGGCTGTAAAACAGAGTCGACTCTGCATCTTGTTCTGAGGCTAAGGGGAGGTATCATTGAGCCTTCATTGATGATGTTGGCTCGTAAGTATAACCAAGACAAAATGATTTGTCGCAAGTAAGTTTTCTTTCTTGTTCTGTATTTATGGGGAAGCTGAACTATTACTATTCATTTTCTTTGTGGTTTGTGATTCTCTTAGTTTGCAAAATTTATTGAATCTATCTAGTTCTCATATCAATTGTTGTTACCCTTATAAGTTGTTCTTTCATTATAACATTATGCTTGGTGAAAATTGTGTCTCATGTTGACTTGTTAACCTTGTTGGTTTAGGTGTTATGCTCGTCTGCACCCAAGGGCTGTTAACTGCAGGAAGAAGAAGTGTGGCCATAGCAACCAGGTTTGGTCTCTGTCTCTTTGGATTTTAAATATTCCACAGATTTTGGTTGATTAGTTTACTAAGTGTGATTTTCCTCTGATTCTTTTCCAGTTGAGGCCAAAGAAGAAGATCAAGTGATCTGTTTTCATCAAAAGCTCTTTTATCTTATAGTTTGTGTTCCCCTTGAAAAAGACACTTCTCTAGTGTTGACACAAACCTTGTTTCAGTGAATTTTGATTTTACGATTATTATGTAGTAAATCTGATTTTTTTTCAATCAATTCTAAAATCTCTGCCATGTTTCTTCAAATTGTAGTTCTGAAATCTGCATTTCTCCTAAGCGCATTAACGATTTATTAGTATAACAACGAGCGTTTCTTGATGTTTGGTCTGAAATTATCTTTTTTGAGTGATCAAAAGACAGAAAAGTACGAGCGTCAAAGTTTTTCTTCCTGAAAAGATAAAGAAGAGGATTAGCTAATTTTACAGAGAAAAACTAACTTAAAGAGCTCCATCATTCATCTGTCAAAGAAAGGCTCCCTGTTCAAAGCATTGAGACTCTATGTAATTATGTAATTATGCGTAAAAGAGTGTAATTTACATAAACAAGCAAATATATCAAAGATTCTTATAAAAAAGATACGTAAAGAGTGACATCCATTAATCAAAATCCACTTCAGCTTGAGGAGGAATGATTCATTTGAGTTATAAGCGTTGACCTAACATCCTTATGTTTTCTTTTTAAATTTGAATAAATCGAAATTAACAAAAGCATATCTCAAAGAATCTTTTTTGTTAGAAGAGATTAACACAAATCTCAAACAAGATAATGCATTGAATATTTGGTAAAAGCGTGATCATCAAAACAGAATTCGTAAACTAAAAAGCAAAACAAAACCAAAATACAATTAGACTAATAAAACTTTGAATAAGATCAGAGTGACTCTTTCTTAGAGTTCATCATAACCTTAAACTCTTCGAAGCTAACAAAACCATCACCGTCTTTATCAACGGCTTGAACCATCGTAACACATTCCTCCATTGTATGCTTCTCTCCAAGTCGCTTCAATACCACATGAATCTCACTTGCCGAAATCTTCCCATCACCATCGATATCGTACAAATCGAAAGCTTCTTTCATAACAACTTCTTCATCATCCTTTCCTCCTCCGCCGTTAACCATCAAACACGAAGCAAACTCCATTGCATCTATTTGACCGTCACCATCGACATCAAGAACTATGAACATCTTATCAATCTCTTCAGCTGTTATTTTGGGAGAAAAAACGCGAATCGCCTCCGCAAATTCGTCCCATGAAATTTTTCCATCTTTGTTTTTGTCAACTCTCTCGAAAATCTCTGCCATAGACATTGTATTTTGAGTGATGATGTAGATTTTTTTTTGTTTGTGAGGAAGTCAAAACCCTATAATCTGTATTTATAGAAGAATGTTTTGATTCCTAAAAAGATTTGGTTTTGTCAAGTGATTTCTTTTTTACATCTTAAATTTACGTTCTTTTAAAAAAATCATAAACTTTTACGGTTTCGGAAAATAGTCCTTTTTTCTTTTTGTTTTGGAAAACAAAAAAACAAACACAAAATTGAATCGCTTTGTAGTCGGTTCTTGTGGAAGGGTAACATTGATATGAGCAATGGTGTAAAGGTCTCCTGGGCTTCGGTTTGTCTGCCAAAAGATGAAGGTGGGTTGGGACTTAGGAGATATGCGGTCTGGAATAAAGCCTTGTGCCTAAGGTATGTTTGGTCCCTCTTCTCTGATAAACCTTCTTTGTGGGCAGCTTGGCACAGGCATCACCATTTGAACTCCTCTAGCTTCTGGTCCTTGAAAGAGTCAACCAGAAACTCATGGATCTGGAATTCTTTATTAAGACTAAGCCTTTGGCTGAGAGGTTCTTACGAAGCAAAGTAGGAAATGGCATCAAGACTAGCTTCTGGTTTGACTTTTGGACCCCTCTTGGACCTCTTATTAAGCTGCTGGGATCTAATGGCCCAAGAGATCTGCGGATCCCTCTCAACTGTTGTGTCGCTTCTGCGTGCTCTGGTGCGGGTTGGTCCCTACCTGCCCCGCGCTCCGACGAGGCTCTATCTCTACACGTTCATCTCACAACAGCGCCTCTCCCTAGCACTATCATCACGGAAGACTACTACTACTGGGAAACCGATGGCACCACTGCCACGTTTTATTCCTCTGCTAAGACTTGGGAGGCTTTAAGACCAAGGCAGGACAAGAAAGATTGGGTCAACTATGTGTGGTACAAAGGGGTAGTGCCCAAATTTGGCTTCAATATGTGGGTGACGCACCTTGATAGACTGCCAACTAGAGCTAGACTGGCCTCTTGGGGACTAAATATTAATACTGCTTGTTGCCTCTGTTCTGCTCACTATGAGTCAAGGGATCACCTGTTTATTAAATGTGATTATTCTGCTGAGATTTGGCTGATGGTACTGTCCAGAATTGATCATCGACATGCTGTCTTCTGTACTTGGTCAGAGTTGTTGTCATGGACCAGATTGCAGTCTCAGGATGCTCCGTCTATTCTCAGAAAAACTGCTGCCCAAGTTTCTGTTTACCACATATGGAGGCAACGAAACAACGTCTTGTACAATATGCATTCGCTCACCCCGCAAACAATCTTTAAGTATATTGATCGCGACATCAAGAACATCATCACATCAAGAAGAGAAAAGCGTCTCTTTCACAGGCTAATGCCACTATGACTGCGATGAATTCTACCCTGAGTTCTCCCAGATCTTTATTGAATCCCTTGTTTTTATTCTTTTTTGCCAAGGTTTCAATCTCTTAGGTTATGCAACTTTGTAATGCCTGATTTTTCATTTTAATGATATTTACATGCGTAGCAAAAAAAAACACAAAGTTTCTTTATTTTTTTTTATCTAACATCAGATGATTTTTTGTTTTTTTTTTTATAATATATTTCAAATCTCTGCTACATTTCTTTAGATTGTAGTTGTGCCGTTTTACATATACATATCTTAAGCACATTATAAAACTGCCATTTACAAAAGTAAGGAGTTTAATCAAGCTAAGTCAGTTGAATTACACATTTTCAAGTATTGACAACCAACGACATATTTTTGATATTTGGTCTAAAATTATATTTATTGAGTGATTAAAGACAGAAAGGTACAAGAGTCGATACACAAAGTATGGACATGCACAACCAAATTGATCATAACACACAGAAAATCCCAAAGTGTTCTTCCTAATTTCACAGCAGTAACTACTGAAGATGAAAATAAAAGAAAAAGTGAGAAAGAGAGAGAGGCTATAGCTAAACTATAGAGAGAAGAGCTAAATTAAAGAGCTCCATCATTCATTTGTAAAGGACGTTCCATGTTCCAAGCATTGAGACTCTCTATGGTCACAGTCTGTGTTCCATTGTTAAACACATACAAATGTGCATTCTCTTTTACTGCCTTCACTGGATACACTCTTGATGTTATCACCGTTTTCCCTAATGCTCCAAAGCTCTCTACGACCGAATGATCAATCTGTAACAATTAAGATTCCAGTTTCTGTCACGTTACATAATAAAATAATTATATTAAACAAGCAAAAATATCAAAGATTCTTATAAAGATACGAACCAAACTCCTTAGAGAGATCCTTCCATCAGCCATATCAACATCCACAAAACCAGCAAACGATGGTTTATACATCCTATCTTTTGCGAGTGGACCCTTGTCTTGCTTTAACGACGACCTATAATAAAGATTAAATGTTACATTAATCTAGTGAAAAGCATATTATATATATAGAGAGAGAGAGCGAGATCATGCATGGAACATACGGTCTAGCATCGGAACACATGAGAACTTTAGGCTTATGAGTTTTAGTGTCTTTGAAGACTCTAAAGAAGACAGGAGTGTACTCTTCCAAATCAGGAGTCGCTAATGTGATCAAACCAAAAGGTCCTACACCGCCTCTCACATTCGAGCCTTTAATCTTACACAAATCCAATGGTTTGAACTTGAAACTCGGGTCAAATGTCTCAGCTTTCTCTAGACTTCCAACATAGAACGTTACTTCCACATCGGCTTGAGCTGGAGTGATTCCTTTGACTTCTATGCGTTGACCCATCTTGATGTCATGGTTGTTCATTCGGACATAGTTACCTCTTAATGACTCTATCTCTTCGACAGGCCAAAACATTAGTTGCTTCTTGCTTGAATCAAGAAGTACCGTTCTTGGAATTACCTATAAATTCATTATATTAATTTAACATAAAGTTACATTACATTAACAAAATTAGGTGTTTATAATTATTTACCTGAATACCAGCCCAACCCTTCAAAATATCATCTTCAACGGTGTCAGATTCATTGGCCCAACCCCATAAGATTCTTCTGTTCTTTTTGTAGTCAAAGAATGTCTTGGAAGCGTAGAAATTACCGTAATCGAACCTTAAACCCTCCCAACCATCGGGAGTATTACCGTCCGGTATGTACCGGTCCTTCTTAGGATCGTATTTACCAAGCGTGTAATACTCATACCGAGTTATGTCCAAGCTAACCTTCAACACATGCTTGGTGTTTGGACCGACGTAATCCAAGTCCAAACCGTTTTGGAAATCGGTTAAGGAAACCGGAAAGAAATCAGGACATTCCCACATACCGGTTGACTCTTTAGAGTGAACCGGGTGCTTAGCTTTGACCCAATGCTTGAAATCTCGGCTTCTGTAGATGTAAGCTATTCCTCTACGCTTTCTTTTTGATCCCACAACGGTTCTCCAATGCCCGTCTTTGGAGAACCAAGCCGTGGTCGGGTCACGAAATGCTGAACCGTTCATGGTATAGTCTGGCATTGCAATCGGGTTATCGTCCGGTTTAATCCATTTCCTTAGGTAAGGGTCTGATGGGTCCTCCGGGATTGCATAGTTTTGCAACTGAGTTTCATTCTGATTAACACCGGTATAGAGGATAATCGGTCCTTTTCCCGGTACGATTGTTATTGAACCTGACCATGTACCTCCGATATCGAACCATTTTGAAGGATGGATGGCCGGTTCAAGAGCCTCCCAGTTAACCAAGTCTTTAGAAACCGAATGGGCCCATATAATATTACCCCAAACCGCACCCTTGGTATTATATTGGTAGAAGAGATGGTAGAGACCTTTGTAGTATACTGGACCTGTTTTCAAAAACCACAAACTAGATATTATCTCGTATACAATAACGATGTATAAATATATAATAAGACCAAAAAATTATAAAAACTCACCATTTGGATCTATAAGGATTGTTGAGTATGCCACATGGAAACAAAAGAAAAGAAAAACCAGGTTAGTTTAGTTTGAGGTCATCAAAATTAGATTATGATTTCGAGGGAAATAAGATAAGACAAGAGGATTCGAGAATACAAAAAAATCACATGAAATTGAAAGTCTTTGGTAGAACAAGTTGAAGATGAAATTAATTTCATGTGATCTTTCCATTGAAAGATATGGCCACAAGCACATATAAAAATAAATGCATAGTTTTTATACAGAAAAAAAAAAACAGAGCTGTGTTCTCACGTTATATATGCTGTGTTTTGTATTGGTGAAAATGTGAATGTCTAAAGATATCACTTTAATTAATATTCTATATACAAAAAAGATTATACATAGATATGAATAAATATAAATACCCCATGCAAAAATTAGTTTCTCCCCTACATTTTCATGACGTAATTATCATACGTGAGATTATATATTAAGGAACGGAGAAGTTTGTTTGTTTTTGTCTAGATCAGGGTAGTTGTCTTGTTTCTTCCTTAAAAAACCGATTTCTAATGTTTCTTTCATTGGAATTCTAGCTTTATTGTTGTATCACACAACTTTAACAACAAAAAAGGATTTGAAGAATTTGGAGATCTCGTATCTATGCAAATACCGTCGTAATGGAATCAACTTTCATTTCGGAACAAAAAGGAAAACAAAAACTAAACATCAAAACCAAAATCATTAAACACTATAAAGAAATTAACAATCCAACTAAATTTTGAAAGAGAGGGAGAGAGATCAAAGTACCGTTAATCCAATGCTTTGGAGGTTGAAAGTGGAAACTAGGTCTGTGAAGATGATTCACTGACTCGACTGATTCAGATTGCAATTCTTCGTAAATCTGATGAAATGCAACAATTCCTTTGATATTTTGATTGCTTAAATTGGTTATTACGAGAAATAATAAGACAGAAATAAGATTTGAAACACCACCCATTGATCCAAAGACTCAGGATCTGATGAGTGGAATGTTTTTGGCCGTGTAGTATTAAGTTGAAGAATGAGAGAATGTGATAAGCGGAAGTAGTTTGTTGTAATGTTTATATAGGCGAAATATGAGGAGGAAGATAACAGAAACATAGATAATTTTTAGGATAATGTTAATCCGATCCGAAGATTTTTACTCTGACTATAATTAGAGAAATTTACATCCGGTTGAATTTTTGTTTGGTCGGCGGTTTGATTCCTTATATCTAGGGCTTTCTCATGTGTAATTAAACATAACTTAATGGATGTTTTTATTAAAGTGTGTTATTGGAATATTTATATAGATTAGGTTTCCGTAACTTCTTTGACGATTACGCTGCTCAAATGAAGTCTTGGCTTGAATATTTTAAAACAAACAAAAACAAAATCTAACAAAAATTATATATTATAGTTTAATTACTTTTAGTGACATTTTTTTTTCTAAGCTAACGGTTGTTATTTTAGCAAATTTCAAACTACATTTTTTAATTTCTATTACAAAAATCCAAATGATATCAACTGATGGAATCATAGTGGAATCGCGAATCCAAAATATAAGGATTTTATAATAACCAAATAAGTAGTATCTCATTAAGGATCCAGTTTAAAACAAAGTGTTGCCAGTATCTTTCTATTCTATTTCTATGGACAGCAAATTATGTAATTATCGTTTCTGTGCCTGGTAATTATCTTTTCTGATGAATTGACCGTAGAAGTAGGAGGTAATTATCCACTATGTAACTAATTGGTTTATCTTGGATTAGCACTTAGCAGAATAGTATGAGGTTAAATATTCAGACCCGTCTATATAATTAGGTGGACAATATTCATTCGTGGTCTAAACGTATATAAATTCTATAGTAAAACTACTAAAGCGACTCTTAAGAATTTTGGTTTTTGGCTTGACCTTGAGCTCCAAAAGTGTTTCGGAAAGCACCACACTAGCTAGCTACTGCCTAACCTTTTTTCAAATTTTGCATAGTGGTTTATTCCTATGATCAGCCGTAAATTTCAATTCTCATATGTGTGAAAAAGAAATACCACTATAATCTATCTCAACAAAACTAATGCTTCCTATCAATTTTGTTTAATTAAAGAAACCAAAAAAATAAATTGATAGGAAGCATTATATTAGATATAATCGATCTAATCAAGAACCCAGAACCGGTTCAAACGTGACAATGCTCGAGACATAACGAATCTTAAGTTATATGTCCAGTTATATTTGAGCAATTTACCATCACATCATCATAACGCCCGAGCAAAGAGTGTTCCCGCAGTTTACGTTTACATTTACAGCAATGCACTTACTTCCCCAATAAACCCAAATTTCCGGTATATGCTTCAAATCATAATATCTTTTTGCTAATTATGTTGATTCCAATAGCTATAATTGTGAAACATCACCTACAACTACAACACTTTGCTTGCATCTTTTGTGTATATGAACCTGCAGTGACTAACACCATACTTAACTAATCGTTACCATACATATATTTGATTGAAGAAACAAGAATGAAAAGAAAGTCATAAAAGAGATTTTCTCTTGGTGGATATATAATTCCACTATATATATTGATGTTCCACTTTCTAAAATGAATGACCTAACATTAAAAGCTTGATATAGAAACCATACTTGACATTACCAGTATCATAAAATGTCACCTTAAGCTTTATATATACACAAATGAGATTTGTATTAAAATCCCAAGTGAATAGTAGTTGCTGAGTTGTAAAAGTTTTGGAAATTGCACGAACTAAAAGAGTTTTCATAATTGTTCTTTTTTCAAAATGGTAAAAGAGGATTCTATGAGAATCTCTCATGCTCATGGTTTTTAGAAATTCTCATGGGAAGTGAGAAAGATGAATCTTCTGAGTGGCACAGTGACTCTGATTTCACAAAATGCTACTTGATTTTCCCACTTAAAATGTTCATTGTTGGGATTTTAAAGCATCTTCATGGTTGAGTCATATATAGAAAGTGATCAAGTGGTATATGCATGCACATATCACAACCCAACATGAGCAAAAAAGGTCCAAGATTCGCATTATGGTGATGTTTCAGAACAAACCCTCTCTGAGTACTTAGGTTATTGTAAGAAATTCAACTACTGAAAGGGATTATTTTTCACGACATAAAATGTGTCAGAAGCATCTGACTCTTCATTGATTGACCACACAATTTTCACAAATGTATACATAGATTCATAGTGATGATACAGACACAGACACTGATTTGAGGTTTTTGAAAACAAAATATCATATTATGGAACGGAGGTGGTTCCTTAGTTGACTTGTGAGAGAGGCGACCGTGTTAGCTGTTGCGGTTTTGTTTCCTTGGTCGCAAAGGATTCATAAGAGTTGTTTTCACGGAACTCTTCAACCAATGTCTCAATTGGCATGGCTCTTAGTGATTCGATGGTGGCTTTGGTTGGGATCTCTGGTTCATTCTTTGTTGGAGTTGCCCCTGTGGGCTCATACTCCATGTATTTTTGTTGAAAAGTTTCTTGAGCTTTATCCTCAATGCATCTGGCTTGGCAACACTGATCCTGTTGGAAACTTTCAAGAGTTTTTTCATGCGACCTGACATTTTCCAGGATTTGTGATACAGACGCTTTTTCATCCTCTGACATGCCTGAAAGATTACAAGAATATCAGTCTATGATTGGACAAGAAATTCTTTTATCTAAGAGATGCTCTTATTCAAATGGACAAAAGAACGAAAGAAAGTAGTTTCTTACGGTCAATTTGCTGGATTATATCATCGCTGTTCTTTGTTACATCTTTTTCAGCCGCAGTCCTTGCAGAATCTACTTCCGCATCGTGCCGCTCGTTACTATCACAAGCAGACCTAAACCAAAAAAAATTATAGAGAATCATAAAGTTACATGTAGCCAGCGTGATTACATGTAGATGAAATGCATTTTCGACAGCGGGTGAAGAGATTGGAATTCAGAAATATATCTGCAAAACTTAAACCACTTACCTAACAAGTGAAGAGACATCTGTGACTTGCTTACTGTTCATCTCCTTTAGAGATTCATGAGTTATCTTGCAGTGTTTGAAAGCTGATTCCGCATGACCCACACTAACGCGTAGAAAGATACAGAGATGTTAAAAGACATAAATGAAAATTGTTACTCAAAAGGAATTGCAACACATAATAAGGAACTTACGATTGCTGAAGCAATAATTCCATTCGACAATGTTTGGCAGCCGAGAAATCAGCACCTTCTCTGGCTTCATTCTCAGCTTGCATGGAAAAGGTCTCCCACTTTCTTTTTGCGTCTTTAGTCAGATTATTAACAGCAGAGACGTGTTCGTCCAAGAAAATTTTGTTGGAAGAGACGGCATCTTTAAAATTATGGAGTCTTGTATCAACCTGCCGGGCAAAACATACAGTTTATGTAACATAAAATGCAAGAGAGAGAGAAAAAAATGAAGGAAGAAGCAACGAACCAGTTCGTGTTGGCGACGAATGTGACTTGAGACGAGGGTAGTTAAATCTGCTATAAGTTTATCTGCATCAGATTTTGACTGAGCCTGCACAACACATATCAGTTATAGATGGGATCAAGCAAAGATTTTTTGTGTGAAACTTAAGAGATGTAGTATCATGACCTCGTAAGTCTTCTGAAAATCAATAATGCTGTTTATTTGACCATTATTTGCCTCTGCAGCACGACTCTCAGCATTTTTAGACTCTTCCATAAGCTTCTGAAAGAACGTACTTGTGTATTCAGACATTTGCTGAGTTTGCTCCATCGTTGTGTGGAACCTCTGCATATTAGGAACAAAAGAGAAAACAATCAGTTAACAACTCTTGTAAATCTCCAAGGTCAATATATGAAATAGCTACAAAATGTTATATCTCTGTGCACTGACCTGTCTCAGTTCCCTCGCAAAGAGAGCCATTTCTCCCTGATGAGACGAGAGAGCACTCTGAAGTTCATCAAATAAAGACGATGTTGTCTCATCTCCTGAAGCAAGAAACTGAAATAGAAGAGACAACTACTTAAAACACACACCAAAAGTCACTAAAAGAAAAGGAAAGAAGTTAACAAGGCGTACCTCATCAATGGAACTTGCACTTGAAGTCGTCAATGCTGAAACTTCCTCAAGACAAGCATTCGAGTTAGCCTTGTGCAACCGAACTACATTCTGCACTTCCTCCAAGTGAGAACTATATAAATCCCTTGAAGCTCTAACCTTCTTTTTCATTTCTAGGATCGCCTAGACAAACATATTTGCAAAAATTATTACAAAGTTAGTCAACTGTAAGAACACTAACAGCTTCCAGCATAATTTTATGCTACAGACAACACATAACTCATTGATTGTTATAAAACCAAAAGAATAAAACAGTTTGATACCTTGTTGTGTGCCTCTAAACGAGATTGGGACAGTTTGTTAACACCCTGAAGGTGTACATTTTGCTGGGACAGACAAGAAGCAACCCTATTGAACAGATTGGAAATTTGTTCAGAAAGTTCTACTTGATAATTGTCGACCACTTTTCTGTTATCCGCACTGAGCTTGTCCTCTCTTCCTGCAAAGCAGCAAACCAAGATCACATTTAACAATTCTGATGAAATTGCTAATATAAAAGACAGCTAAAAATAGTAAATACACATACCAATTTTTTGGTGTAATGAAGAATTGTCTTTAGTAGCTTTCTCTAGGTTGGATTGCAAAATGCAAGCTTGTTGAACCAGTACGTTTTCTGGTAAAATGCAACATGTTAGAAAACTTTTTCAGCATTTAATATGAGTGATGTTAAAGAATATACCAGATTTTTTCTGCTCTGAAATGATGAAATCTTTCTCCTTCATGGCATATTGAGATTTCTTCAATTCCTCGTTTGTGGAAGCAAGCACTTTGCATGTTTGGCTCAAGTTTTTCTAGATAGCACAACTGAAGTCTCAGAGGAGCATATTGATATAGTTATAAAGCATAAAACTCAATCCAAAAAAAGTAACAAATACCTCGGTGATATCAAGCTTGCTAGTCAGATCAGAGCACTCCCGCACTTGACCGACATACTTATCTTGCAACTCCTCAAGTTGCTGGTCATAAAAAATATGTAAATAACCATTGTTCACATGTAATTCCCACACTAAAGTTTATAATTTTGATCTACAGAGTAAGAAGAAACTAACTTTTTGGTAATTCTCTATCTGACCACCCATCTGTTCAATCTGCTCAGCCATTGCCTAAAAATAATGCAAAAAAAAAACAAAAGATTATATCTATTAGTGTAACGTAAGGAGGCAAAGAGGTTACTCAGATACTCTAAGGTCAAATGAACATTCTGTTTCTTCAACCAAGTAAACATGTCTGAGGAACAATTGTGCGCAGAAACTCAATACCTTTCTCTCACTCTCCTCTTGATAGTATCTCTCCTTTGGCATATAAACACCATTTTTCTCACGGGAAGCATATACCTCTAAATAGACAAACAGAGAAAGCATATGAGTAATAGACAAACACAGGAGTCAGAGCAGAAGACTTTGTAGTGAGTAATTTTGTTAAGCTAAGTGAAAGTACTCCATCAGTCATCCGTCCACAATGATTCTATTCACTGCTACAGAGAAGAGTCCTCTTACCCGCCTTAAGTCGTTCTATTTCACCATAAAGGTCCTTTATCAAAGTAGATTTCATCATTTTCTGGTTAACCTGCCAAAAAAAATGTACAAGAGTATAAAATGAATTCTATCTTTTCAATGGTTGGCCTGAATGGAAACCGGAAAAATGAAATAGAAAGATAATACCTCTGGTTTGTTTCTAATATTCTTAGCCCTGTGTGCATAATCAAGAGTACTTAAAGTTTCCTCCAGACAATGAACGGCAGGTGAAACTGTGGCTATGATACATGTCTTTGTTCTCCCACCAAGTGAATCACGTAGTAAACGGGTGAGCTTACTATCCCTATATTTCATTGCAGTAAACAAATAGGATTCAGCATGACTTGAAAGACTGCTATGCGATCACTAACGTTAAAGGAAAAAAAAAAAAAAACTAAAAATAGAAGTTAAACCTGTAAGGAACGTGTCCAAGATGTTCAACCAAAGCGCTGATCACTCGCCCTAATGTAAGAAGACTTTTGTTTATTTCACCAGCTTCTCGAGCCCGGCCCTAGGTAGAGAAACGATATTGAGTAAATCTGACATAACCAGACATGAAATCTAGAAATTGAGCAGAAAGACACTCCAAACTTGATTGAGAACTACTTACATCCCTAGCACCAGAACGTGATATATTTTCTGATCCTGCCAAGTCAACCAAGTTCAGCTTGCCACACTTGATTAGTTCTTCACCTTCTGGAGTAGCTTCTTTAATATGTATGGTTATTGAGAAGAGAGAATGTGACCGACTGCAAGTGAAGAACTTTACCATGTAAGTCAAATGTTGACATTAATGAGAAGAGAACACAAACATCAAATGCATTACCTTGATTGTTTATTCAAGAATGTTTCTGCAGTCCGTCGTTTAGAGGAACCTCTCTCAAGCAAAGTGAAGATTTCATTGGCACTTGTGACGATTTCCTCTTCCAATCCTCTAACAAGAACACCACCTTTGCCATCCTCCATGAGAGGTAACGGCTTCTTTTGTTTATCTTCAGCAGCAACTCTGGATATATCTTCAGGAGCAAGCAAATCAGTAATCTCTTCATTGTAGAGTTCCAAAAACGTGACCTTAACACTGTACTCAGCTTGCTGACCCTCAAGCGTATCAAAGATTTGTTTCACAGCTCTAGGTATAACACCTGCTTCTGCCGGAAGACCTCCACAAGGAGCGGTCTGTCCCAATAAAAATAAAAATACATAAGCTTAGATAATGAAACATCAGCAACAAACCTTCAAAAACAAACACACAAAAATACAAACCTTTGACCTTCTACATTCTCCTTCCATTGTATATGTTTTCCCAGTACCAGTCTGACCATACGCAAATATCGTACAGTTAAAACCTTCAAGTACTTCATTCACAATAGGAACAACGGCCTGATCATACAAATCCTTTTGTTGTGCGGATGGTCCAAACACCTGTGTTCATCATATAAAACACACATTTCAACATGTAGATACTCCACCAACGATTACTATACTAACTATATTACCTTATCAAAAGTGAAAACCCTATCAATATGCTTCCCAGCGATGTTTTGGGAAACAGCAACTTCTCTTTGCAAATCATTACAAGTGAGAACCTGAGGAGCATTGCTTCTCAATTCATCATCGCTAAATGGCCTGTCGAAACAAAAAAAAAAAACACCCAGAAATTCAGTAGCGAAACCAAACCTAAATCAATTTGAGCATAAACCTTGAAATCAAATCAAAAAACCCAAAAGCGAAACCAAAACCTAAATTCAATTTGAGAATTGATTTGACGTTACCTGCATCGAAGGAGAACTTGAACATTGACGCCTTTCTCTTTGTCGTGGCGGCTAGACATCTTAAAGCGGCGAACGGACGGCGAATCCAGAGAGACTGATTTCAAACTCCAAAAGCTTGTATTGCTCAGCAAGATCCGAAATTTCTTTGATATTTTTGAATTCTCTCTCACCGGCGACGGAATCTGAGGTAGATAGAGAGAGAGAGAGAGAGAGAGAGAGCGGGGTGGATGTGAGATTTGAAATTATTTGAAGAGCCGCTCCTCTTTTCTCTTTTGAATTTTTAACGCTTCTTCGTTCCTATTTTACCATTTTGCCCTTTCTATTCTACATGCCGACGATGACGTGTCCTACTGTACATATTCTACGTATCATCAGCCCACTAAGGCCCAAATAGCCCATTAAAAAGTTGCAAGCACTGAAATATATGACAATTCACTTTGTGTAATTGCTCTCTCTCATTATCCTTTCAGTGTCACAAACTCGCAGTCGCTGTCTGACGACGTTGGATTTTGATCCGAGTTCGGATATTGTAACGTATGAATTCAAAAACGGATAAATCAATGATGTCAGAAAGAAAATTCACTTTGTGTAATTGCTCTCTCTCATTATCCTTTCAGTGTCACAAACTCGCAGTCGCTGTCTGACGACGTTGGATTTTGATCCGAGTCCGAGACCAGCTCTCACTAACTCACCATGACAACTTTGTCAAAAAAAAAAAAAAAAAAAAAACTCACCGTGACATGTCTTCTTCACACTAACATCCAAACATGTTTGAACCACAAAAGTGACCAAACATTGAGGAAAAAAAAGGGTAGGGAACCAAAAAAAATAAAGAGTTAAACTAGATAAAACTATGTATTGATATTTAGGAAAAAATTACAAATTCCACACCACGCAACAAAGGGGCGTTCAATGTATCACAAATTTCACAATCAATCAATCCTATGAATATATAATTTCCTAAAAAAGACCTAAGAAAATGTCTTGAGGAAAAATCATAATTATGAAGAAGAAGTCGAAATTAAATTTATAGAAATTCCTCGACAAACTCGCCGAAATCAAAGTTGCCGTTACAAGACTCGATGGCATTTACAACGTCTTGGAAAACGGAGAGGCTGCAAGGGACGACCAACATAACCTTCTGCCCGAAACAGAGGAACTCGTCGTGAGACTTCTCAAGGAGCATCCTAAAGAGAGGATGATTCAAGTAGCTTGTCGGAACCACGCGCCTCACGCGCTCTTCCCCTACGTACACCGCGAACGTCCCGGTCGGCGTCTTTGTCTCCATCGCCGTCTCCTCCGCCTCATTCATCAGAAGAGACTCGTTATATGTTGACTGGGAGCCGCCTTCTCCTCCGCTTCTCGTCGTCGTGTTGATGCTCTTCATTTTCTTGGCTAAGTTCTTGAAGGAAGCTATTCTTTTTCCTAGCATTTTTCTTCTTTAATTAACAAAAATATATTTTTAGTTTTTTTCCTCTAGAAACTTGTAGAAAAATTAAGATTATGAAGATGAAGAAAATGGAAGAAGAAGATGGTTGGTGATTATATACTAAGATGAGATATATAACAATATAATAAAAAGAGAACTAGCGAGCTTTTTGACTTTATTTTATTTTTGTTTTTCGTAATTTTTTTTTTGTCTGTGTTGACTTCGAATAGTGGGGTGCATTTCTTAGCCGAGGGACATGAATTTTTTAAAAATTATTATATATTTTTGATAATCAAAATGCATATATCTCGTCGCAAATCATGGTTACGTGATATATGTGTCTTTTGAGACTAAAATTGCACCACTTATTATTTTACCTTAGTACCTTACGCGAGCGATAGGTTATCACGGAGGTTCGTACGTATTCGATATACGGTCCGTGACATTTAATTTAATACGTATATGAAATGTCATTCTTGATTTAAGATTAAATATATGGCCTTTTAATCACCGAGATGATTGCTTGTTTTACAAAACAAATGATTTTTCTGATGACCGAATATTCAAGTTCACATAAGAGTAAAGAATTGGTGATCATCCAATGCCTTATCGGATATAGTACATAACTATAAGCCGAATATTAGTTTAAATTAATGGATGGAAACAAAATGTATGGAATCCATGCAACAGATGTTTTCATATGATGAACTATAGTATTTTTAAGTGATGTTTCTTACATATTTGCATGTGCATCTAAGCATGTAGATATAGTTTTTAGTAGTAGGTAAGATGTCATAAAGCAGTGTCGTATTTAAGTGTATAAGATATACCTACCTATATAATAATATGAGAGTTGGAGTCACTAATTGCATATTGACATACATATATGCATGAATTTGTTGATTAATATCTCATTAAAGAAATCGGACATCATTCAAATGTGATTACTGATTAGTTTGAGTGGTTATAAAGGATACAAATTGTTTTGAAAATACCAAATGAATCCATGTTTAAGTATTAAGTTGTGTCTAAAAATAATGCAATTTGTAGATCAATGATTCAATATCGATATATAAGTGGATATAATCTCATATGAAATAGTACAGTTTAAGCAAATTATTATAGTTTATATACGTACGTGTCATCTATTTAGCGTAAAATCGTAAACAACTATGATTTATATATTTGACTAAAAAGACATATATGATTGTATATTTGTAGAAAAGAATGATTCTCTAGCCGGCTCTGTAGGCCGGCTTCAATACAACGAGAGCCGATTATAACTTATAGTTGTTACCATTATCTGTGTTTGTATTATTTAATTAGCTGTTCTTGTTATCTTAGTTTTTTAATTCATATTAATAACTTCCTGCTGACCATTAAAGTCAGCATAAAGAAGAAAACAAAAGTGTATCAAATGTTATATCCAAGTTTTAAAACGGTTGATTCAATTGTTATTATAACTTTGTTTCTGTTATGATTATTGGCCAGCTAATGATTGGATTTGGTAATGCTCAACACCAACCTCCTAAGCATAGGTCAAGAATATCTACCAAAGTGGGTACGTGAAAAAAGAATTTAAGAAAACTCATTTGGTTTGTTTTAACTTATACATATTCGGAGTCAATATGCTTGCTTACAGGGTTTTTATTTTATTTTTAGACTCTGCGATAAATCTTAATTTGTAGTGAAAAATATGTAGGAGAGGCAACTAAAAAAAGGATGGTTTGGAGCTGGAAACTGTCGAGAGGTGGTGGAGACAAGTGGTTGGGCCACAATACTTTTGACTTTGTACAAAGTCAAAGGTTTATAGCTTTTCGAAATTCTTCTAGTAGGCCCCAATTGAACTCAAGTGATCTACTTAACAATCTGTGGACTATCTCTTCCTTCACATGAATCGAATTTGAAATTACATTCCAAAATGTATTGCTAGGCCTAGGCTAGGCTAGTTCTGTGAATGTGACTCTTATCTCTCTCTTCTTCCAATATGTTTGGGTTTAATTTATGAGTATCTATCACCAAATTAATGCGTATCTTCACCGGCCCGGCCCAACAAGTTTTGCAGTTCCAGGACCATAAAATTGCCCTGGTTGGCTGGTTCAGTGTAAATACTAGATAATTAACCTTTAAGGTCTAGTACTTTCTTGGCAACTGAAACACGTAGACGAATGAAATGATATTCATAACCAATTTTGAAAAATAGTTCATTGTGCGGGAACTGAATTAGTCAAATATGTCAATCGTGACGAAGACAACTAGAAGAAGCAATAAATAACTTAGCTTCTAGAAACTGTGGAGAGCTCAACAGTGACTTAAAAATTACGAATTCACTATATCACTCGAAATAGTATTTTTTCTTCCACCTATGCTTCTTGGATAAAGTTTTTTAGAAAAACAAACAATATCACTATCTAGCTGGTTTTAATCGATAAAGGGCAAAGAGAACTTCTAGAAACCATATTGTGTCGTAGAAAGGGTCGAGTTCATACTCGTCTTTATTACTATTAATTAGTCTAATGGTTGGACATTTGACTGCAAACAAGTTTCAAATCCTTTGACGCTCTTATCTTAAATTCTCATCAGAGATGACGTAAGCTTAGTCAATGACTTTATCGAATCAGCCCGAAAACCGTATGTAGCCAATTCTCTTGTTTTCTAACCTAATTTTCAAAAGAAAAATCATTGTCCTTTTTATATGGCAAAAGAAAATGGCCAACGTATGAGAAATTAGAAAAAATATGTAGTGGTTTAATATTCCTGGTTACTGTAGAGATCATCATGTAAATAACCCTGTTGGGCATTCGATAAACTGCCCATAAGCCAGAAGGGTTTGACTCAGTATTTAATATTTGTCAGCACATAAACATTTTTCTAGATTAATTAGTTCTTAAGATACGAAAGAAAAACGAATCCTCAAAGTTTGACCAGTATTTCGGAAAATATGGAAGAAAAACTTATAGAAAGCGAACACGAGGATGGAAAGGCTTGTTAAACAGTATTTCATTGTATATGCTTTAGAAAAGTTTTATAAAAAAAATTAAATTAGTCTGTGTTTTTGGCTTTTTTGCATGATTTCTATATTTGATCAAATGATGCGATATAAAAGAATTAAGTAATAACACGGTACTAAAGATGCCGATGCTAAGCCTAAAGATGCATATTTCAAAAAAAAAAAACAAAAAAAAAGATGCATATACCCTTCATTTGATCGCAACAATGATCTATGTTATAGCTAGCGATACAACGTCACCAATCGAGACTAATATTTTCAACGTCAAAGTGTGATTTCTTCATAGGAGAGGAAGAAATGTCATAGTAAGTCGAAGTGTATAGGACCCCCGAAATGTGATATGTCGGACTGCACAGGACAGGCCAAATGTTCTAGACTTCTAGTCGATTGCATCGATCAGTTTTAGGTAATTATATTATTATTTTAGGTTCCCTGAATTTTGTGGAAAACGATAATACACAATTCTACTAGACATGTACATATGATATGGGTATGGTCTACTGATTTTGCATCTTCAATTATATTTCGATCATAGGCTAAATAATGCGTTAAAAAATATGTATGTGTAACATTAAAAAAAATATTGAGAAATCACGGGACATTAAACAGAAACTGATCATACCAGTCTTCTAAGTTAGTGCTACAACATAAATTCTTGTTATTTAAGCCATTCACGGTTGTTAGACACGCTTAAAATCACAATGGTCCAAAGTTAATTTTTCAATCTAAGATGAATCAATCAACTAATAAAACAAGATGAATTGATTTGCATAATATAATTAATGATTGAGCCGGAAAATGTAATTTAGCATGGGTCCGGTCTACTTTATACTCCCTCCGTTCCTGAAAATTTGATTTTTTAGTGTTTTAGGTTTGTTCCACAAAGATTAATTTTCTAACTTTTTATTTTATTTTTTATTAATTGATATTAACAAATCGTAGATTTCAAGGCGTAATGATTACAAATAATTAACTGTTTTAAATTACTATTGGTTCATACATTATTAAAAATATTAAATAAAAAGAAAAATTTATTAAATGATTAAATCATGATTGTTTCTTAATATATGTGTAAACTCTAAAACATCAAATTTTCAAGAACAGAGGGAGTATCTTTCTTGGTTTTCTATTGTAAAATCGTTGTCTAACCATCTTATAAATATCTTAAAAACTGTTGTTTTACAGATTACAACAAATCTTTTTTCCGTATTATCAGTGTCTGGACAATGCAGGTCAGTTAGTTAGGTTTCTACTTCTTATAACTTCACTGCTTTACGCGACAAGCTAACTCTAAGTTCAAGGACGGTCTGCAAATTTAGTTTGGCTCGAGAAATTTGGCAAGAGCTTAAAGATTTCTAAGCAACATTTCGGTTCTGACTCAACTATTTCTTGTGGTCTCATATAAAAACTCTACTTAAAGATGCATTCATTGTAAACAAAGTTTTTTGGTTAGAATAAATTTTATATTCATTCAAAAAAAAAAAAAAAAAACACTTAAAAATTTTCAAATCATATTGTATATCATTTTAAAAAAAATCCACTTTAGGTATATCGTATATACAATTAATTTTCGTTGCATATTTCTGGTTTTTAAATTGTTTTCTTACGTCGACTCTTAGTCCTCCGAGTTTTCAGAGCACAAGTCATAATCAAACAATAAGAAAACAAAAAAAAAATAAAATTTGAAAAAAAACCTTTGGCCTTTGTTAGAAAAATACTTTGGTTCAACTTATATATATTCACACTTTTTATTTTAAGCCAATCAAAATCTGCTATCAAATAATAATAATAAAAAATTTATTTAATTATAAAATCTAATTTGCCACTAAAACAAAATTGTATCGGTTTAAGTTTATTAGAAAGGGTTAGAATTTAGATTTTATGATTAAACGAAATTAAATATCGGTTTGGATTAGTAAACGGATTTAGATTTTATAACTAAACGAAGTTAAATGTCGGTTTGGATTTAAAAAGTACGATTAAAGATTTTATGATTAAACGAGGTTAAATATATGTTTGAGTTTACAAAAGAGAATTAGGGTTTATATTTTGTAATCAAACTAGATTATAAATCGGTTTGCGTTAATAAAAAAGTAGTTAAAGATTAGATTTAATAACTAAATGAGTTTTTTTATTTTATTATATGGCGAATTTTGATTGGTTAAAATAAAAGAGGGTGAATAAAAAGATTGACGGTGAAACCCAAGTATTGCTCCCTTTGTTAATATAAAAAGCCCTACTAGCATCTATCATGTCTTCACCTCTAATTTCTCTCACAAAATATCAAAAGCTTTCACATTACAATTTCTCTCTATGCCACAAGTCGATCTAGAAGCCTTTGTTTCTTCAGTATGTGTCGGTGGCTCCGATCACCGGAAGATCGCATGCGAAACCCTCGCCGACGACCAGACGATCCCACCTTATTACAACAACTCCGCCGTGAGTCCGAGTGATTTTCCACCGGAATCTTATTTCTTGTCAAAAGATGCTCAGCTCGAGTGGCTCAGCGACAACGCCTTCTTTGATCGTAAAGATTCACAGAGAGGAAACTCTGGGATTCTCAATTCCAATCCAAACTCGAATCCAAGCTCGCAACGGTTTTTACTAAAATCCAAAGCGTCGATCATCGGTTTACCGAAACCTCAGAAAACGTGTTTCAACGAGGCCAAGCAGCGGAGACACGGCGGCAAGAACCGAGTCATCCTGAAACGGGTCGGGTCACGAATAAAAACGGATACTTCGTTTCTTGAACCTTCTTCTCCTATAGTCTCTTGCATCGGTAGAGTGAAATCCAGAAGAGAACGCAGCCGCCGTATGCACCGTCAAAAATCAAGTCGGGTCGAACCGGCGAACCGGGTTAAGAAATCCGGGTTTATGGCGAGTTTCAGAGCCATCTTCAGGATCAAAGGCGGCTGCAAAGACGTGTCAGCGCGTGAGACTCACACGTCGCCAAGTAACACACACGACATCAGGAGCAGGCTTCCGGTGGAAGCTGTTGAGAAGTCGTCATTCGACGGCGGAGAACCGGTGGTACCCGGTTTGGGTGGGATGACGCGTTTCGCATCTGGAAGAAGAGCGGATTTGTTGGCTGGTGGAGGATGTTGACGTGGCGCGTGTGACAAGTGTAATACATATCGGGTCCAGTTATATAGTGTTTTTAAGTCTCAGGGGGAAAGTAGAAATAGTACTTTGGTTGTCTTGTCTGAATATTTTGGTGGTTATAAGTTTTGAAAAGTCGTTGGTGATGACGTGGCAACTGATCAACGTTTTTTTCAGAAAGAAACACGCCAACGCGAAAGCGGTGATTTCACTCCCACCGCTCTGTTTTTGTATTCTTCTAGTTTCCGTTGTATATAGTTAGTTTAAATGTTATTATATATTATATGCGTATTTTGTCAAACAAAATGTATTTTGTATTTACGTTTTATTGTTGGAATGCGATTTTCCTTGATAAGTAGTAGGCAAACCATAAAACTTGATTAATCGAAAAAATATTCAAAATTGACAAATTCTTGAAAATTTATTGTAATACCCCAAAATTATGCCAATCAAATCAGAAAAAAATGCATATATGAATAATTTTACAGGTCTAAGTCTGAAAAGAAGCACGAAAGTTTAAGCTGAAGACTAATGTTGCAAAAATTGAAGATTAAAGTTTGGGGTAGTGCAAATAAAAAAAGAGCCAAAGTGAAAATGGCGATATTACTGGAGTGAGAGCTGCTTGTGATGCCAAGCGACAACGTCTTTGTATGGAAGATTTCCCCCGAAAATGTCTAAGGCACTTCCCACTGTTACATCCACACGTCCCTTTCCTGCTGCTTCGATCCTCTCTACATCATCCATCACTGTCACACCTCCAGCATAAGTTACCGGAATCTGTCAAGGTCAAATTAAACATCTGAGATCATGAAGCCCAAATGAACAATTCTGCAATCGAGCTTTCTCTACGAATCCTAGTTCTCAGCCTATCTCTATATCTCCAATGAAGCATAACCCATCCAATCTAATTCCGGTTTTATTAAGCATCTATAGCATCACAAGTTTGCTGAAAAGAGTAGAATTCTGCTGATTACCGTAGGTTGGTAAGATTAGTTCCAAGTCATTTGAAAAATAAAGCACCTTGATAAGAACAAGACAGTCTAGAGCCTCTATAATATTCAATCAAGAAAATGCATGTGTTATTACTCACCGGAGAATAGTTGCCAAGCAATGCCACAAGCTCTTCATCGATCCCTAGCCTTTGAGAGATGAATTATTTCCACCACTGATCAGTACATACTGAACGCAAAACGAATTTCCTCTAAGACACTGAAATCACAGCGATGAGATTTATAAGCTTACTTCTTTCCTTCAACGTCTACGCCATGCACCAGAAACTCATCTGCAAACCCTCCAAGAAACTCCAGTGATTTCTCGTCAAGGATGACATCGCTGAACTTCTGCCATCTATCAGTAACAATTGCGTATCTCCCATCCTGTGCAACAAATTACCATATCAATACCTCAAATGTGGATCTTTTTCACGACAGAATAACATTTAGCTGAAGATGAAACTGGTCAGAGAATCACCTTCTTTCTGCAGCTAAGGTCCAATATCAGTCTTTGTTTCCCAACAATGCTCACAAGATCTTTGAGTCGTTCAAGATCAATCTTTCCATTGTTAAATACATACTGAAATACTAAACAGAAACATGATTACCATCAGCTATACTTACTATGATAACATATTCAATCGAGCTAGATGACGGCTATACCGAAGTGACAATGACATGGCTTGCTCCTTCCTCAATATAACTCAAGCAATTCTCAGAATTGATTCCACCTCCAACTTGCAAACCGCCTAAAATTCAGCGTCTTGAATCATAAATAACACATCAAAACTCTACATTTCATATTCAAACAGTATAAAACAAACACCATTTGACATTCATCTAAAGACAAACCTGGATAAGCATGTAATGCTCCAATAGCTGCAGCTTGGCTTAAAGGGTCTGCTCCAAGCATTATCACATGACCACCCGTAAGACCATCTTCTTTGTACATCTTTGCATATTCTTCTGCAGACTTGTCCGATTCAAAATTCGTTACAAGAACCGAACCTTCCTCTTTCAAGTCACTGAGTGTGGATCCAACTATTTGTTTCACTTTTCCCTATCGAAAATCACATCACAAAGAGAAAGATCCATAAAAGGATTCACTTTTACTTAACCAGTGAGGATTTTTCAAATCGGTGAATTTGATTTGATACCTTGTGAATGTCGATGCAAGGTCTGAATTGAACAGCAGATATGAGCTGAACCCTCGATGGTTTAGAGATTCTGAGATGATGATTAAACAGAGAGCTTTGGTTCTTCTTTTGGAACCAAGCGAGACCATCATTGGAGTACAATAATTGGGAGCTCAAAGTTCTCATCTTTGGAACTGGAACTGTTGTAATCACCAGTGACGTTTCTGGTTCTAGATTTTCTAGGGTTTAGAAATCGGTTTAAACCGGTTTGGTTAAAACCAAAATCGATAAAGCTTGGGATTTTTTTTTTTTTTAATTATTGGTTTGGCAAAACAGAGAGTGATGCGATGGAACAAGAAGAACGCTATCAATCTCGTTTCCAAGTCCAATCATCTCCCGGCGCCGATTACGCCGCCGTCACCGGAGATTTACCGAATACCTAATCCTCCACCAAAGCTTCCGGAGATCTCAATTCCTCCGACTCTAACTCTCTCTCCATCTCCCAAACACTCCAATTTCGTCAATTTCCTCGAGAACAACATCCCTCACCATCAAACCCTAACTCCACAAAATCTCCTCGGATTCCTCCGTTCTAAGCTCCGTCATCATCCGCTCTACGCTCATTATGACTTCGCCGTCTTCAATTGGGCAGCTACGCTCGACACTTTCCGCCATGATCACGATTCTTTCCTCTGGATGTCGAGATCACTCGCCGCCACGCACCGGTTTCACGATCTATATCGTCTCCTCTCTTTCGTAGCGGCGAATCCATGTCCTTGTTCTTCAGGTATCTTCTCTTGTCCAGAGCTTGAACCTATTTTCCGATCCGCCATTGATGCGTATTGTAGAGCTGGGAAAATGGATTATGCGTTGTTAGCGTTTGATACTATGAAGAGATTGATCGATGGTAAACCAAATGTTGGAGTTTATAACACTGTTGTGAATGGATATGTGAAATCTGGAGATATGGATAAGGCTTTAAGGTTTTACCAGAGGATGGGAAAGGAAAGAGCAAAGCCAGATGTATGCACGTTTAACACCCTCATCAATGGTTATTGTAGAAGCTCTAAGTTTGATTTGGCATTAGATTTGTTCAGGGAGATGAAGGAGAAAGGTTGTGAACCGAATGTGGTTAGCTTCAACACTCTGATTAGAGGGTTTTTGAGCAGGGGTAAAATCGAGGAAGGTATCAAAATGGCTTATGAGATGATTGAGATAGGTTGTAGATTCTCAGAAGCTACTTGTGAGATTCTGGTTGATGGGTTGTGTAGAGAAGGTCGGGTTGACGATGCTTGTGGATTGGTGATCGATCTTTCGAACAGTAGGGTTTTACCGAGTGGGTTTGATTATGGTAGTTTAGTTGAGAAACTCTGTGGAGAAAACAAGGCGGATAGAGCAATGGAGATGGTGGAGGAGCTGTGGAAGAAAGGCAAAACCCCATGTTTCATTGCTTGTACTACACTCGTAGAAGGGTTGAGGAAATCAGGAAGAACAGAGAAAGCATCAGGATTTATGGAAGAGATGATGAATGCAGGAATCCTTCCCGATAGTGTGACATTTAACTTGCTTCTTCGGGATCTCTGCAGTTCTGATCGTTCTACTGATGCAAACAGTTTGAGACTTTTGGCATCAAGCAAAGGATATGAACCTGATGAGACAACGTACCATGTTTTGGTTTCGGGATTCACAAAAGAAGGGAGAAGAAAGGAAGGAGAAGTTTTAGTGAACGAGATGTTGGATAAAGATATGTTGCCTGATATCTTTACATATAATAGATTGATGGATGGCTTGTCCTGCTCTGGAAAATTCTCAAGGAAGCAAGTCCGGATGTCGTAACCTGTGTAAATTAGACCCAAGCTATATCTATGCATCAACAAATTTTATTTTGACAATATGAAATGGAAACCAAGTTGGGTTCTTTATTTAATTGATGTACATTGCCCCATGGAGCTATGCAGTAGAGAACCACACAATACACAAAGTAAAATCGGCAGCATAAAAACGAGCTAAAAATGAAAAAAGTATCGTGAAGATGCAATATATTACCAATCCTCTAGTTCAACAGAAACCACATATGTTAACAATTGTAGAGATATAATCGACGCATGATTAGTGGGAGTTCTTTCAAGTGATTATGTTCTTAGTTTTTTTCACAAGTCACAGTTGTTTACTGTTTATATAAGTGTATTCTAGTGATTGCTGGTAATATCGCTATTGAATTTTTTTTTACTGAATGAAAAATGACAACAATACTCTGCTAAAACTCTCATAATGTTATATGTTTATGGTTTGAGAAGTGTGATTCTTCTTCTCCTTTTTTGTTTGGGAAGTGACATAGAGAGAACTCCGATTTCTAAAACAACCTATTCAAGAACACGACCAGAGGCAGAGACAGAGAGAGAGCATATACACACCCACACAGATTCTTGATCATACATCAAAACATCTTGCTGTATCCGAGAGAGAAGGCAGTACCAGTACACACACGTTTGTTATTGCTGCAGTGTGCAGTATAGTGATTAGATCGGGCTTAGACTCGGGGATAACGAGAGCTGCCTTTCTTCTTCAAGAACTCCGGGATCTCCACTGAACCGCTTTCTCTAAAGGAGGAAGAGGGTCTTCTTGTAGCTCCAACTGACGCAGCATCTGCTTGTGCCATCTGAACCGCTCGTCCTTCTCCCTCTTCTTGTCGTTTGAAACCCGTAGCTATCAGGGTTATGCTTACCTTTTACCAAAACAAAAAGACATCAATTATATAATCTCTAGAGGTCTTATCTATGTTTAGTAGAAGACACATCAAAAAGGACATACTTGACCGCTGAGGGCTGGATCTACAACAGCACCGAATATAAGATTGGCAGTTGGATCGACAAGATCATATATTACTTCCGCAGCAGCGTTTACCTACACAAAGACCAAAGTGTATGAAAAACTATAGCGCATCTTAGGGGTATGAAGCAAAATCAGGCTTTGCTCTAAGTTGTCTATGGAAGGAAGAAAATAAATGATTTCTACACCCTGTCAATGCGTCTCTCAAGATCCAATTATCGTTTATGGATCTATCGACGATGAGATAAGAAACAAAGATGAGAGAAAAACCTCAAACAATGTCAAGTCACTTCCACCAGTAATGTTCCAAACAATTCCAGTGGCTCTCTCAATCCCAATATCTAACAAAGGTGATTGGATCGCATTTAGAGCAGCATCTCTTGCCCGACTCTTTCCTGCATGGTTACAAGTAGCATGAAAGAATCAGCATGTTGCAAACAAAACAAAACCTCGCGCAAAAGAAGTTCAGGTTCATGACATAGATGCACAATAGTTGAGTACCAGTGAATATAAAATGGTCATTTTCAGTATCCCACTCACTAGACTGGTTTCTTTGCCACACCAAATCTACTATCTCATTAGTTCAATTAGACTATTTCGACACATATCTAGTGACTAGTGGTTCTGCTTATGAAATTATGTAGCTAAATGAGCTTATCTATCATTCCAAACTTACCTGTTGCAGTTCCTATTCCCATCAATGAAGACCCCGCATTCGCCATTATAGCTCTCACATCAGCAAAATCCACATTCACCAATCCAGGAATCTACAAAGCAAAGACAGCTGATAAATCATTTACCATACATAAAAATGATCACAGGAAGTTCATTAAAAAGCTATACCGTAATGATATCAGATATCCCACGAACCCCCTGACGGAGTATATCATCAGCTAGATTAAATGCTTCCGTTACCGGAGTAGACTGAGAGACAGCTGTAAGTAACTTGTCATTTGGAATGACGATGAGAGTGTCAACATTGTCTCTGAGAGATGCAAGCCCTTCTTGGGCCTGAACCGTTCTTCTTCGACCCTCAAACGAGAAAGGCGTTGTGGCAATACCAACTGTCAATATACCCATCGCCTTGGCGATTCCTGCAATTACAGGGGCTGCGCCAGTGCCAGTTCCACCACCCATTCCAGCCTACAAAATGACGAAGACATGCGAGCAGCATATACTCACTATTTCGGACAGATAGAGACAAGAACTACCTGATAAGTGATTGAGAGATAACACAGACTAAAACCTTATAAACTGGTTTGAAACGTCTTTTTCTACGATCAAAGTTTATAACTAAGAAAAACGAAATGCAATAGAAATAACAAATATTTGAGGACATACTGTGACAAAGACCATATCTGAGCCATAGAGAGCCTCTTCAATAACTTCTTTGCTCTCTCTAGCAGCATTCATACCGATCTCTGGATTTCCTCCAGCACCTAAACCCCTAGTCAACTCCTTACCAATTTGTAACCTATTATCAGGTAAAACAGGAGACATTCTCATAGCCTGGATATCAGTGTTCACAATCCAGAACTCCACGCCTGACATTTCACTCTCTATCATACGATTCACAGCATTTGATCCACCACCTCCCACACCAATAACTTTAATCCTCGCCTCATTGTAGTTACTCGGAGCAGACGGCTCTTCAAAATCCTCAGTAACAGGTCCAGAAGACGTTTCCTTCCTTGGATTGACTATTGTACTGGTCCCTTCACCTCTAAGCATCGATATTTCCGGGTGAAGGTTCAAGAAAGGATCTTGAGCTTGGCTTTGGAAATGCCGTGGAGAGTTTCTGATTGGCGAAGATTCAGATTTCTGAGCAGCAGCAGCAACAAGTCGGTTTTTCTTACTCTCAATCATTCTAATGGAGTTAACCCTGCCTAAATGATTCTCCGGTAATACATTCTTTCTAAGAACAGTTAGCAACCGAGAATCCGAAGGAGTGAAACACGGTGAAACGTAAGTTGCCATACTGAGACCAACCACTGCAGGAATTTACAAACTCCAGAACCAAAGACCTGTTCATAAAAGGCTAAAGAAGTCAAACCCAAAGCTCTCAATTTAGAGTTATATGATTCAGCCACAAAGTAAAACACAAAGTAGCCACAAAGCAGTGTAATCTACATTCTTAAAGATAACATATACAAAACCAAGTTGCATCTATGCTCCATTGTTAACCCAGCAATAGATATCAAATCCACAGAAATTGAGAATTAGTGGATGATTTAAGACTAGAAGACTGAAACAAGTGAGAAACCACAAAACCCAAACTAAATTAAAATGCTTTTCGCCATTACGAATTGACGAAATTGAAGATGGGTATAGCGAAGTTTGCAGCATTACATGAAAACAAATTTAAGAAATGGAGAAAAAAAGCTTCGATTTTTGGGTAATACTGTAAGACAGAGAAACTCAAAGAGAATGAAATCAAAGGATAAAGCTGGAGAGACAAAAGTGGAGAAGAGAAACCTGAGAGTAGCAGAAGAAGAGTTGGGAGTGAATAGAACAAGGAAGCTCAAGGTCTGGAACGGAGGAGGGTTTTGGTGTTTTCTGACTAAATATCTCAATTCATTAAACCCCCACACCAATATAAAAAATAAAATTAAAAATGCTTTTGTTCTTAATTTTTTTTTTTAATTTATCACTGTTATGTTTGTGCTGGTAAAAAAAATTAACTGGGACGTGAAAAACTTGAAGAAAATGATTATAATTTAAATTTCATTTCATGTACTTCAACTTTCATTGATTTTTTTTTATTTTGGTGTAAATTTGCTAAATGACTTTTAAGAAGAAAAATGTGGTGGTTACTGGTTACATTACATAGTTGGAAATTTTTTTATCATAGATTAAGGACTTAAGGTCATCCCTTGAATTTACAAGAAAGAAAAAAATGGTGGTGAGAATAGCAAACTCATTGGATACTTCTTTTTAAGTTTAGGTAGAGAAATCTATAGAGGCAGTAGATTTTTGGTGTAGTAAATAGGACTCATTAGCTTTCATTCTTTTTTTCATGTTTTTTTTTTTATAATCCAGGTATCCGGACCGAAGCCCGACTAGCACCAAGGCTTGAGGTCGGTTCCCTTTCGGACCGTCCGAGCCCAACGCTTAGTGTGTTTTCTGGAGCCCCGAGGAGGCCAGGTGAAAACCTCGGTGGCCAACGGGAATCGAACTGCGGGTACCATATTGGGATTACCCCTCAAGTACCACTAGCCCAACCCACGTTGGCTTTTTTTTTTTTTTTTCATTTTTTGATTATTTGATTGATTAATTCATGAGAAAAAATTCATACTAAAGATTCTTTGCCTTCGGTAATTTAATTTGATTGACTCAACGGATAAAAAAGGCTAGCTAGGTTTCTAACATTCACAATAATTTATCGAACTCTTGGCAATATCGTATACGTTACTCTGCATCCCCTTAAAGGTTGCGGATAGTCGTAAACACACATATATATATATATATATATATATATATATGACAAGAGTGAAAAAGAAGAAGAGGACATAGGCGTAATGCAACACCAAAAGCAAACATAAAATACAGATTCAATCTTACAATGATTGAGCATCAATACGGTGCTGATGCAAATTTATTGAAAGCCATAAAATAAAACACACAAACATGGAACACACATTTAGATATGTGACATTGATCATAAGCAAAGCACACACATCGGTACTGATGCACAATTATTCACCTTTCAGATTTGTATTTAACAAGGTCCGTAGCAGTGACAGTGCGTTTCCTTGTCTTCCACTTCACATTTCCCAAACCAAGTTGTGTTGCTTGCCTTGCAAAGAAGATCACACAATGTAGCGCCGTCAAGTTCAACACATACACCCTTCTGAGCTTCACCTTTTAAGCATGTTTGGGCTTCAGCCTTCGGGAGTCCTGTGTAAACCATTCTCACATTAATCTCTCCTCATCCAAATCAATAATAATAATATCTTAATTAGGACAAAGGAAGTTAAAATTACCATGAGAAACCAACAAGACGATCATCAAGAGTGCAAAGAAGTTAATGATGAGCTTTGCCATTTTTCTTTGTTGCTGTTTTGTGTTTGCTTCTTCTTCTTTCAATAGAGCAGACAGCAGAGATTGATGAGCTTGTAGCTAACTACTTGAAAGCATAGGGTCATTTATAGGGCAAACTCAATGACTTTTATTTATTCTATTTGAAGCCAGAAGACATAGTTTATTAGTTTTTGTGTAATATATTGAGTAATGTCGCCATAATTTGATTCCATGAAAAATGAATTGCAAGTTGACAAAACAGAAATGAATTGCACGATCCACCCAATGTCTCGCTAATCTCTCTACGTTGCATCCAAATTGTACCAATTTTTATATCGCAACGACGTATTATAATTTTAATGTCGTTATTTTGACCCAACTAAAATTCAAGGGATTTGGATAAATATATACAACACCAAACCTTGTATCATACATAAGAATACACATAAATTGTTAACTATAATTATTGAAGTGTTCTTACAAGTAAATGCCTTGACTCAACTCAACATAATGAGCACATATTATGACATTGATATTGTTTTGACATTTTGTTTTATATTATACTATACCAAATAAATGTTTTATGATATAAAATGTTTCATAACAATTTGACATGTTGCTTAATTATAATCTCCTGTTTAATTTGCGATTAGATTTTCTGCCAAAAAAGATGCGATATAACCAGAGGCTTAGAGTAAGAAGGAAATAAGAAAGAAATCAAACACAACAATTTTCCGCCTGTAAATATGATCGTAGCCTTGGAGGAGTTATTACTTAGGGACTCATGGAAAAAAAGATGAGAGCGTTGACACCTGATAGTTATTATGTATGTTAATTAAGACTTTTTCTTGAAGCTAGATCGTTTCTTCATCCCATATTTAATACAACTTATATAGTACTGATACTAATTCTTTCGGGCATACCAGGCCTAAAAAATTCTTAGACTTGTCAGCAAATTATATAAACTACAATAGCTCTTTACATATTAACTTTTAACAAATTTGCTTGGACGTCTTCATTCTCTCTGGAAAAACTTGGCACAAATTTGGAATTCTCGAATTTTTGGTGGGTGATAATAAGTGTGTGTGAAAAATGGGTTTGGTGTCTACGTATTCTGGATTTCTTATGACTTCAACTAATCTTCTAATAGCTCGAAAAGACGAAAACTATTGTATTACCATTTATGTTCATTTAGCCTTTTTTTTTTTTTTTTTCGTACTAAAGTATGACTACGGTTCAAAATAACTCTCGCTCTCTCTCTCACCTCTACTTAGTTTCTTGCTCTATCTCTGTTTCTCTCTAGTTGTTACTGAATGTTAAAAAACGCAGCACTCTGATGTAGTTTGAATCTTGATCTATCTAGAGTTTGGTTTAAGTAATTTCTCTTGTCGAACTAGGTTGAACTATCTGACTTCTTGTGTCCTGAGTATCTTTTTTCTTGCACATTGTATCATTCCAAGTTAAAAGAGTCTTTTTGATACTGCAGAGGATCTAGTGAGCATAACACTCGTCATATTTTCCAAAGATTGATGATGTTGAAACACAGAATCACTTTCTTGTTCATAAGGAACACTAGTAAAGAAGATCAGATGGTGTTCCTCCTACCAACATAGAAAACATCAAAGTATAAAGATTCTATAACCTCATTCTTCAAAGACAAAACAAGAACGTAGAAATCATCAGTTTCGCTCCCTCGTTCTGTCTCCGACTTCTTCATCTTCCTATTGTTTGTTTAGAGTGGGCAACTCGGGTTCCTCATCAATGTCCGCAATCTCCCGTTCGATTTTGGTAATTTTGGTTGTGCCCTTGTCTTCAAACTCTCAAAATACTGCAACCATAAAACCAACGACCATTGTAGTTTTCTTCTGACCAAAATACTGCAACCATCTTAGAAATGCATACTCATTTAGGATTTTTTACCTGTTGCTTCCTCTTCCTCTCCAACTCCGCCTGATGAAAACATAACAAAGGCTAATTGTTACAATCAACTTCACAAAGGACTAAACTCTTTAACAAGATGAGTAAAATACCAATGCATGTTTTAGCTGCGCGTTCTCTTCTTTCAACTGGTTCAGTTCAGCTTCCAATTCCACTGTATATGCCTTCCCAAAACAACAACAACAACAAACACAAACATTAGCTTTTTTCTTCTACAAGAAACATTATAAAATAAATGAAAAGGTCTATATTTACTTGTTTTCTTGCTCTAGACCTCGCAGCAGACTCACGGTTCTTGATCATCCTCCTCTGCCTTCTTTCCACTACTTTCTCCACTGGACCATCCACTACTCTTTTCCTTCCCCTTAGCCCTCCCAAATCCACTCCATACTGACCTCCTATGTTATCCACTTGTCCATGTCCTAACCCGTCTGACGACACCGGGCTTAACGGTCCAACCATCCCCATTTGCTGTCCACCCGCTCCAAACCCACCACCACCTCCATAGCAAACACCTGCCTGAACCGGTGGCGCCTGCTGATACCCTCCTCCTCCTGTCCTTTTACCATAACCTGATGGGTCACCTACACCCATAGCCTGTCCTGGGAATGTAGGATCGCCGGTTCCTTGAAACACACCATATAGTTGCTGTTGCGCAGCTGCGGGTATAACACTAGATGGGTTTTGGTTTTGGTTCGGGTTTGGATTAGGTTTAGGGTTAGTGGGATGTTCTCTGACCACACCAGCCTTCACTAAAAAATCCTCAAGTGTCATCTCACCAAAAGTCGGTTGTCTAGCCGCAGTCTCACCGCCATTTTGAGCATTGTTTTGACCATTACTACTACTACTACGTCCATTGCTTTCTCCACCATCACCAGTACCACCACCTCTATGTATCTCAGACCAAACCTCATCAACAGTCTTCCTACAAAGCGGAGCTGGAAGTGTCAACGAGCCTTGTCGAGGAAGACTAGGCTCCTTCGCTATCCCTCTCTTATTATTAGCCTCTTCGTTGCCCCTAGAACCACCACCAAAGACCCCACCCTCGCCTCCATTGTTGTTGTTGTTGAAACCATTGTGATTAGCCGGAACAGAATGTGAAGCTGCGGCTGCTGCTGCTGCTTGTTGATTGTTATTATTCTCCTCTGCGTTCCAAATAGAGACGAGAAACTCGTCCATGTTCATCGACCCGAAGTTCTTGCCGTTCTCACAGAGAGCATGTTGGAACTCGTCGAGGGTCAATGAGTAGATAGAAGATTGTCTTCCCAATGAAGTAAACGGATGATTCTCACCACCACCTCCTCCATTATGTCTCGCTTGCGCCATCGACGACTCCACTTCTCGCTCTGACATCAACTTCGTTTCTCTAGTTACCATTTAACAACTGCATATATACACAACAATGACCATTTTTAATATCTGTATTCACACAAACAATAATGAAATATGGTTATATGGAGATATCACCTAAACGACAATAACCATTTATTTTGTCTCTTATATATTAAAAACATCGTATTATTTTGACCAAACTTCAGATACTTGTCTCCATTCAACTATTCACAAAGCTCACTTATAAAAAGACAATGAAACTAATTAATAGTAAATGCTCAAAGAACAAAATAAATATTCCCTCCGTTTTTTTGTATAAGTGATGCTTTAGGAGAATGCACATAGATTAAACAATCATTTAATTTATTTTTAAACTAAAACATTATTATAAATCTAATCAACCAATAAAAAACAATTCACAAAATATAAATCGTCAAAACCAATTAAAATGTAATTAATTTTGCATTAAAAATTAAAAATATCATCTATTTAAGAACAAAATTCGAAAATTAAAACATCACTTAACAAACAGAATATAAAATATAGAATAAAGAAATCGAGATTACTGTAGATTATTTTGGTAAAGATAATGGGGATTTAAATGACGTCAAAAAGAGAAAGAATCAAAAAGGTAATTAAGTCGGTCCACGTGAAAATAAAGAAGAACGGTCCACATCGTGACAGCGACAAACGATACTAAATTTAGCAATAAATAAACAAATAATTAATTACTCATTTCAATAAAGGTTTCGTTTCCAAAAGAGGAAAATATCATACCCCACTCGTTTTCCTCTTAAAGCGAACTTATCAACATATGAACCGTATTCGGTTTTAGCTAAAAGATAATCTAGAGCTTAATCTAATAATAGTACTAAAATAAATTAATTATTAGCTTCACTTATCCTTAAATCCGACTATTACAAAGAATCACTTTCTTTCATGTTTGATACACTTTAAAAACAGCCAAAATTAATATCTGGTGATACGCAGATAAAAGACCAGAAAGGTATTAATGGTATTTTAACTAAACTTAATTAACTAAACATAAATAAATTCTTCTAATCCAAGATCTTGAATATAACAAGAAAAGTAAGAACCTGAAAATGAAATATGTGTATCCAAAACCGTCCTCCGCCGCCGGGAAAGTGAGAGATTGCTTCTTTATTTGGAGGTTCTCCTCCTTTCACATAGTTTAAAAGCCGCCGGAGAAGTTTGACTGAAAAGTTTTGAGAGAGAGAGATAAATGTGTGAGAGGCGGTAAAAGAGAGATTGTATTTATGTTCTCACCGTGAGAAGGTGTGGCGCGTGGAGTCTAAGAAGAGAGGCGTGAAGGTCAACATCTTTTGTCTAAAGTCATCTTTCGACCAATGAATTACCAGCTTAGAGAGGTCCAGGTCCAGGCCCATGATCAGAGGCAAAGAATCGGTTCGGCTGCCGACGACACGTGTTCTGCACGTGTCTCTCTTCTGTTTCTTGGAGTGTCTTCTCACAGGCTCGACACGTGTGACTTCGGCTACACAAATGTTGTTTTACGTCTAAGAAACTTGACATGATTTTTCTCTTTTACGCATATAAGAACGTGAAATTTGGATTCCAAGAGCGAATTAAAGTGTGATCTTCTTTTAGTGTGGTTCATGATTGTTTTGTGAAAATTGATGGATTAGTTTGATTGATCAATACTGTTTTACTTTGGTAAAACATATTTAGGTTAGATTCAAAATGTTATGAAAGTAATAGTCAAAGTTTGTAAACACTTGTTTGGCGTTGAGCTTTTTAGTTGGTGAAAGTAGACTTGTTCGATTTTGAATAGAATTGCGTTTAGTGACAAAAACTTATTACAGAACAAAAAAAAAAACAAAGCCGAGAAATTATCCTCTTCCTTTTTTACTTTTTTTTTTTTTCTGAAGACATTTTATTTAACTTAACAAAAAATCATGATTCCAAGTTTCCAACCTTCCCTTGGGAGTGCACGTGGACTAGTCACTTCTACGAACAAGGTTTAGCCATTTTAAAATGTTTATAAACATGCAAGGGCCTCTTAAATTAATCAAGTACTATATATTTAAATTATCTTCATTTTATCTTATAATTTTAGCAAAAATAATTAAAAAAAAATCCAACCTGCCGGAATCGAACCAGCGACCTAAAGATTACAGCAACTACTACAGTCTTCCGCTCTACCAACTGAGCTAAGGTCGGATTGATGCTAATTAATATGATGTGTTTTAATTAATTTAACTTTTCTTATGGGCCATTGTTTACTGTATTAGTTCAACTGAATATTTATATTGGGCCCTTAGTGATTAAAAATCACCCACAAAATATATCAACAACAAAAGAAACTTGAGAATCTCTCTGATCCCGGTTCAAAGTATCATAGTAATCAATAATCATGTCACAAAACCAAACTAGCTATCTTTTTGAGAGAGAAGATAAGAGTTTAGTTCTTCACTCCATCATTGGTTAAGAGAGTTTTAACGATGTTATTAACCATACCTGGAGCAAATGGGAACAAATGTCCGGCTCCAGGAATCTCATGGTAATGGATCCATGGAAGCTTCTGTGCAATGTAACGTTGCAGAGTTACAGGGACAAGTACATCATCATCTCCCTGCCACAAGTGCACTGATCCCTCATTGTTCGGGAACAGATTCTCGAGCTCCATCGGATCGAATTCCCAAGTTCCGAATCCAACAATCATGTCACGGTGTAATGTCTCGTGTGTTCCTTGTTGCCTTATTTGTGCCTGCATAGAGACTTGGATTTGATGAATGCAATTATGTGAAGAAAAAAAAAGAAGGAAGTGATGAAGAATGTTGTATACAATATACCTCATGTTGCCTCCTTGCAGCACCGAGCTTAAACATGATCTCTTTGTCTGATTTGGACAACATACCGAGATTGCGGGCCACAACACTTGATCCAGGGAACCAATTCTGAGAGTTCCACCAATGAGTAAGCCAAGGAGCATAGTGTGCAACACGAACGGCCCATTGGTCATTTCTCGCTTGTTGGTTAAAAGCTTCTGTTGAGATCTCTGATGGAAAATTCTTCCACCAATAGTTCACCACTGGAGCAACTAGCGTTACTCCAGCCAACCTAAAGAATCAAACAGAGACATTCACACATTTTCATCAAAATCATTCCCTTCAAGAACTATGTTAGTTCTGAAAGTGATACCTGTGAGGAATGTATTTAAGGCATGCCCATGTAGCTTGTCCTCCCATTGAGTAACCGATGACATAGAACTTGGTTCCTAGACTTAACTGATCAGCAAGCTCTTCAATGTCCAAAGCCAAGCTTTTAGGAGTGCGGTTTGGGTCTGGATCACTCTCTGCATAGCCAGGTCTATCAAATGAAACCATATACACACCAAGTCCTTCTTTTATATCCTACAAACATTGATATCAAAAATTTTACATCTTTCAACTGGAGCAACTAGCGAAGCAATTACTGAAGCTTCATCACAAGAGGGGGTTTTAAAGTACCGGTGAGAGTAGAGCTGCGAAAGCATTATCGTGCCTGCAACTATCAGATCCATGGACAACAATGATTTTATGGGTAGCTTCATCTCTGGGAACTCCATGCTCTTTGTAAGCCAAATGCCTTCCGTCTCTTAGCTTAATCCTCGGTCCTGTGATGGATGGACCATCATGAGAGCCACATAGCTTTGGAGGAGGAGGTTGGATTGCCTTATAAGTCGAAGCAGCTATACAGACAAAGAATCCTAATAACAACTTCTGGAGAACACCTGTAATAAGATTCACACAAACAGAGATTATTGTCCTGTCTCTAAAATGAAATCTTCAAGGGCAAGAAAGTTGCGCAAGACTAAACTCACTCATGGGCACTTATTAAAATTCCTCAAAGAAATATTCTTGCAACATAAAACCGAACATAAGCAAATCATGAACCTGTAACATGTTTCTACTTACTATCAGTCTATCTCACTTAAAAACCAATCAAATTCCACAAAAAAAGGGGCAGGATTGATTTGGTTTGAGAGGGAATGGCTCTAGAGTGATTTATATTGGTTCTTCTGTTTAAAGAAAAGAAATCTAAAGCTATGATTATGTGAGATTCAAAGCCATCATTAAATGCATTGTCTATAAATTCAACAACAGTAATCATATCATTTCACATCAGATGCTCCAATTCTGGAACTTTTTTGTCTTTGTTTTTCTGACTCTATTTTGGACAAAATTCAAGAACTACAAAACTGGAATCTTCGTCTCTGGTTTTTTGAGAAATTTTTCCACATGGGTTTTTCTTTGTTAGTGACAACAAAAAAAAAGAAGGAAATTTCAAAATCTAATGGGCGAAATTAAAATGGAAGAGGCAAAAGATCAAACCTGAGGAAGGAGACCTGGGGGAATCTGTTGATCCAGTAGCCATTGCCAATAAAGAAACGAGAGAGAGACAGAGAGAAGTAGCTGGGGAAGCGAGAGAAGCGAGAGAAGCGAGAGAAGAGAGAGAGGTTTGGTCTATAATTAACGCTCAGGTTAGATTTTGTTTGGTTTACTTGCAACTTTGGTCGTTTCTTGTTTTGTTTGTGTTTACCCCAATGTAGTAGGAGTTAGATGTGAATTTCCTTAAGCCACGTAATCCGTTGATTATTAATCTACGTTTAAATTAAATTAGAAAAAGAAGAAAGTTACTTTCGCGCAACCAAAATAGAAAATCAGACCCGAAACAACTGAGGAAATTTATTTATTTTGCAAAGTTTATAAACCACAAGAATGAATATTATTCGTCACAAAAAAATACGTATATAAATGTTGGTAGGTATATATTTGATTCGCGTTAGGTGTACCTTCTCCTCTAGAAAACCTTTTATACTAACAATAAATACATTTTATCATTTAGTTTTGACAATGATGTCGTTGACGCAGTTAGAGTAAATAAAGCCTAGGATTCAATATTTTGAACCGGTTTGTGGAATTCGATGGGATGTGGTGCTATAGATAATATTGCTACAAAAGGTCCAATGCCGATGTCTATATTTTTGGGTGGACAAACAAAAAACTTAGCAATAAAAAAATCATCATTTCCTCCCAAGTCCTAAACATACATTTATTCGGAAGTAGCTAAGACTATCTCCAATGGTCTCCTCTATATTTTCCTCTATTTTAGAGGAACTCTATTTTAGAGGAGATTTTGCTCCAATGGATTACTCTAAAATAGAGTTCCCTCTAAAATAGAGGAGAGAGACAATGGATTACTCTATATATATATAGTTATCTATTAAGATAGTTATCTAAACAGTGACTGTTGCACCGGAACATTTATTGTACTCAATCTCAAAAATTATTATTCTCAATCTCAAGTCACGAGTCTATTAACAAATTTCTTTTGGAATTTATTGTGCATGTTAAGACCCAAAAATTCCCAACAAAGATAGTTGTAGATTCGTTGAGTACCGTTCCACTAACCCATCTTCTCCTCCAATCACCTTTATATATACGTATTAACAACATAATCACATTTCAACCACAAAGGATTCTTAAAACGAAAATTATTTCAGAATCAACAATGACACGTTGTGTTGGTTTGGTTAACCGGGGAACAGAGGAAGAGGAGAAACAAGAACCAGAACGCGATGGCGAGGGAAGTAGTGAAGAAGACAGCGAAGATGATCTGTTCGAGATAAACCTGGAGGCCGTTAGCGATACGACGACGTCTCCACGGTATGATTGGCAGATATTTCCGGCGAGAACAGGCAGCGTTTTACTGGCCAACTGTCTATTACCAGCTGCGGATATCTCTTGTGCCGTGCCGGCAACATCAAGAGGTTGGAGTGATTTGGTTTGGTTTAGAGGGGTTCTCTATGTTGGAAATCTAGGTGTTGAAAGTAAGAAAGCTTAATCAGATAGTAATAGTATATATCTAATGGTATTATTTAAAAAAAAAACTATCATATAGACACTTGAGAGAGATAATATTGTCTATATATGCATGTGTTAAGAGTTTTTAATCAGATGGTTTATCACTATCTGATCATTTCATTTTAAGAAGATACAATGGAGGAACTAGGTGTGGTATATGTGGTAAGGAGAGAACGATCCGCCTAAGAGTTAGGTTTCAATCGAGTCTAGGGATCGAATTGTAGGTGCTCGGGTACTGGAGACTCAAAACATAGGCATGCCTTAAGTACATCAACCACATGTATCACATCTACATCTCTACATTGTATGTTTAAAACAGTTCCATTTGACTCAATTTGGATTGTAGAGAACAGGTGGAACACAAAAGTGGTTCTCTGCGACGATGTTGCAACACAAATAAATACTGTATAGAGATCATTTCCAACACCAGTTCTACTAAATATTTTAGGCCAAGGTAAAACTGGCAAAGACTAGGCTCACTCACTGATCTACTCTTGACACATTAACTAAGCTAACTCTATAAAAGAGCCGACGAACATTCGCTCTAAACCTAGTAAAATATCTCCAGTTTAAAAGCAATTCCATCTAAGAGGGTATGAGTTGCGGTGCTAATTTTCGTGACACAGCGAATTCTATCAGGAAAAGTAGATAAAGTTCTGGAATTGACAGTACTAGAAGACTAACCTGAAGCCAAGAGCCTATGTACCTACTTATCTCTGCCACCTAATCAGGGAACATACCAACACCGAGCAAACCGCTAAATACTAATCACTATTTCATTAGACTATGCTATGGCTATGTTCCGCGCAGAAAAAATGCTAAAACCAACTCAAAAATTCTACTCTACCTACATGGAGCCATACTTTAAGCAAATCTAATGTCAAGCAATTCTAAAACTTGGAACCTATAAGTATAATTCAAGCAAGAAATCAGCACATCTAAAAGCAAATAAGAAAATAAAGACGAAAAAGGAAGCATAAAAAGCTCTTCTGCATTAGTTCAGCACATGTAATCGCAATATCAATTCCGATACACTTGCAAATCTAATCTCAAGGAACAAGCTATGTCAAAAGACATATCGATGAATTGTATATATAATTCGTAAGTAAAAAAACCTTAAAGATCGAGTGACAGATACAAACATTGAATCAAATTTCTTAAACATCTTTCTAAATTTATCCCAAAAAAAAAAAAGCCTTTACACGCATCCAATTCAACCTCACATCAAAGAACTTATATTTGTAGCCTTTTGCTACTTGCTAACGGCACCGGAAGTGATTTCACGATCTATCAATATTCAATCAAAATATAACAAGAAGAGAGAAGAGAGTATAGATCAAGAAACAAGCGTACGCAATCAAACCACGATGCTCTTCTCCACCATCGGCGAGAGATACCACCAATGTAGAGCAAGCCCTCGTGGACCACAAGACGAACACAGCCGCAAGCACAAACCGAACCGGCCCCGCTCCTTGCGGCACGAACAATGACACCGCCGATAAAACCACCACCGGAAGCAAACAGTATCCAACCAAGCTCGTACACGTATGGAGATTAAGGTTCCCGTTTCTACCAGCAAGCATGTTGAAGACAACATATAGGAATATGGACGAGACGACGATCCATCCAAGTATGACACCGAACTGGATTTTACCGGCTAACAACTGAAATAAGCAAAGCGCAAGGTATAGAAAGATTGGACCAGATAGATCTGAATCCTTGTGAACAGTTTGATTAATCCGGAAAGGATTGAGAATCGATCTAGTCTTCTTCCAGATTTGATCCGGATGGATACCGAGCTCGTCAAGTAGAGGCTCCTCATCTTCAAACGAAGCTGAACCTCCACCAAAAGACGAAGAGGAAGCGATTGTGCCGCCGAATGGTCCGGCAGGTGTAGCGGAAGACGCGGCTGCGGATCCTATGTCGAACGACATGAAAGGGATTGCGGAAGAAGAGGGACGTGGCGGTTGAAACGGTGTCGCTGGGAATCTTCGTTGCTGGACATTTGGACCGGCTGATGATCCACCGGAGGGGAAAACTACAGGTGGAACTGCGAAATCCTTCGTCATCTTCTTCGAATTGAGATCTCGAAAATCAGCAAAGAGAATCGAAATTAGGGTTTCAGGATTGGATCAATGAGAGGAATTTTTTTTAACCCAATTCACGTTCGTGACGTTTCAGAGGAAATTCCCTTCTTTTTTTGTTCTCTTTTTCTTGACAGTGAAGAGATAACTTTAGAAGAAGGCCTGAGGGTAATTTCGTCATTCCGTCTAGTTTATGACGAAATATAACCAATAGGCTTCTTCGGAATGGCATGGTGACGTATATCTTCTATTGATATTACTGTTATACCCTCTTTTATAACGGAATTGGCCCAATGGGTCTCCTCGGCCCAGTAGCCATCGAGTTTGATTGAAAACGTGGCACGATGTAATTGGTCGAAAATTAGAAGACCGCCGGACTAAGATTCAACCAGCGGTGACTTCGACACTTATTAGCCGGTAGATTTCTTCGCCGGAGCTTCCGCGAGCTCCCTCAAAGATTATGGCCATCGATGGCGAGAGTATCTCGATGTCGTTGGCGGTGGCTGCCTGCGTCGCAATGGCACTATTCTACGTATTGATCCTTTACGCTCCCACCGTGATTCTCCGTCTCCCGTCGGCTTCTTCTTACACCGAATTTATGATTCGGCGATTCATCTGCGCGGCCATTTGTACTGTAGCATCTCTTGTCTTCACAGCTTTTATACTTCCGGTAAGCTTCTCTGAGTCCCACCATTTCTCGATTTGAAGTTAATTCTTCGTTGATCTGTAACCAAATTGGATCCATAATCTAGATGCATTTGGTAGATATTCTTCGGCGTCAAGTTTAATATATTGAATGATATCAATTAATGAAACTCAAAGAACTTTGATGTATTTGTAACTTTGTTGAGAGTTGAATTAGCTTTTACTAGTTGTTGTAGGTTCACACGATTTGTCATTTAGAATCAAAGATTCATGACTATCCTGTGTTTGGTACAACGTACAATGCAACGCTTGTTACAAGAATATCTGAAACTTGTCTTCCTTTTTGCTTACGTTAGATAAAAAGCTGGGAGGCCTCTGTTATACTTGGAGTTTATGGTATAAGGACAGATCATCTGGTAAGTTAGTTATTTATCTCAATGTGTTTACTCGTAGCTTATTGTACCACTGTTCATCTTAAAAAGGTTATCTTTTGTGATATGGAACAGTGGCAAGGAGTGGTGTGTCCTCTTCTATTGACCTCGCTCGTTTATGCCGGCTCTTTGGTCTTGAAGTTGTTATTGCTCCTGGAATCATTGAAGGAAAATGGTGGAGGATGTAGTTCCTTTGATTACATCAGAAGCTTTTTCCAAACAATTCCTGCTTCGGTACTGACAGGTGCTTCTAATGTTTCCGTTTGGCGCAATTTTATCGTGGTAATCATCTGTTTGCCATCTCTTTGAGCTTATCTGTCAATTCTTTATTGAAATTGAATAAGACATTGCTTGTTAATTATCTGAGGGCTATATGCATTAGTTTGGTGTATAAGTAACTGCTAAATCGAACAAATTATAATCTGTTAGAGCTGGCGTTTCTTGTAATTGCAGGCACCAGTAACTGAGGAGCTTGTTTTCCGAGCTTGTATGATACCTTTGCTTCTGTGTGCTGGATTTAGGATTTACACTGCCATCTTTCTCTGCCCAGTTCTCTTTAGCTTGGGTTTGTTTCTTTGTCTCTCTGTGAATAACAGTTTACAACTCGAGTGAAAAGAAAATTACTGGATTTGTCTGACTTTTATATATTCTGTATAGCTCACTTGAGCCATTTTAGAGAGATGTACATCAGGCATAACCGCAGCTATCTCCGGGCTTCACTGATTGTTGGTATGTCCCACTTTAACCGTTGCCATCCATAATCATGATAATATTGTTTGTTAATCATTCCTGAACTTCACTTATCCGTTGATCAGGTCTTCAGCTTGGCTACACAGTCATTTTTGGTGCATATGCATCGTTCCTCTTCATCAGAACCGGTACATTCCTCGCATTATATAAATTACATGTAACGACCTTCTAACGTTGGCCTTGATGATGCTGTCTCTGCACTGCGTGATATATACAGGACATCTTGCTGCTCCTTTGTTTGCTCATATATTCTGCAACTACATGGGGTTGCCTGTGCTATACGCCCAAGGAAAAGGTAAGACATAAATTGTAAGGTTGTTTAAGAAATGCGAATGCAGAAGAATAAGCTAAAGATGGTCATGGTTCTTCTCTCAGGTTTGGTGAGTGCAGCGTTCTTAGGCGGTGTGGTTGGGTTCGTCTCGCTTCTCTTTCCTTTAACAAAGCCTCTCATGTACAGCGATAGAACCAACGATTGTCCGTGTTGGCTTGGCTATTGCTTGTGGAATTGACCACATGTCCAAGTTTATGTTTTCCAAATTTCCACTGACCATATCTCAGAATTCATTTGGACACAGTATTTAAATTATGGTCTTTTACTGCAAGCTAATGTTTCTTGATAGTTTGTCTAGTTTTTACCTTGTAAATATATTGATTTCTGTAATAGACAAAAACAATCAAAAAAAAAAAAAAAAGGGTTCAAGTCTCAAAATTAGTGTGGCTAATTGTCCCATTTTTCGGGTATTAATCCCTAATGATTCACTTGCTATCCTAGGGGGGACAGGAAGAAGGATGATCTACATCGCCAAGTCTAACCTAAACTATATTGTCCAATGTCAACATGCCAAAATTCATTTAATTTATTTTTTAAAATAGAGAAACAATGATTAGAAATTGAACATAGGTCCATAATCTTACATCAGAGGATTCAGAAGATGATGTCTTGCATGATCTTCCAAAGAGATTTTGGGGGTAATCATCAAACGGATAATTTTCTGGAGTATATTTCAAAGTTGACTTCCGAAGTCTGAGTTTATGATGATGATTTTCACTTAGGAGTTACGAAAATTATGTTTCTAGGATTCGTAGGTCTCTCAGTAATTTATTTTCTCACCAACACTTGATTACTATGCCATATTCCTACGAAATTTGAAGCTTGGATTTATGGTCAATAAATTATCTGTACTCACATTGCGGTTCATTATTATGCATATAATAGAGTTTGTTGAACCGGAATGTATTTTACCCAAACTATACACTACTATCTAGTGAGATTCACGAGAAAACGGTATATTTCCCCACGAGAACTATTGCATCATAACAGATAGAGCCCAAAGTATGACTTCGGTCTATATATCTCTAAAACTAAAGTTCTATACCTATTTCCCCCTGAAATATAAGTTCTATATATAAATCTACCCGAATTAATAGTTTGAGATCTATTAACCCACAATCCTGGGTTTTGTCGGTTTACTATTTACTTAACCGATTAGTAAAAAAAGTAAACCCAATTAAACCAGAAAAAAACCAGATTTTTCTAATTTATTTCTCTAATGTCAATTTGGGAGACTAATTACGATATCTGAGAGTAATTAATTAATTAAAGAGAAAAACAAAAGTCATTTGTCTTCATTGATAATAGAGGAGAGAGAAGTTGAGAAGCTTCACAATAGTAACAATGGCGGAGAAGACCCAATTCCTCAAACTTCTTCCTCTTGCTCTTCTTCTCAGCCATGGCCGATCTTCTTTCTAGGATTGCAATTTTCTTATGAAGAGTCAATGAGTGTGAGAAACAAGAAGACGTTAATACCCATGAAATCTGAATCTCTCGTTTTATCAAATTCGGATCGATATCTCTCGTTTCCAGTTTTGGGTTTTCATTTGCTTATAGTTGTGCTTTTATGAAAAGTTAAGCCTTCTCTTCGGGGGAGAAACTACAGTTTCATTCCGTGTAGGGTTCGTCTATTATTTTGCTAATAAATCGAATTCCTTGATAAATTCTATTGAAACGGCACCTTAATTATTTCAGACCAGAAACGAGAGATTAGATGGTAAAGAATTGAAATTGATTGAAGAATGCATCAGATTTGTTTATATGGATAGATGACTATTGGGTTTCAATAAATCTCAAGTTCATATGAGAACTACGTGAACTTTTGTTTGAACAAAATCAATGTGAATGAATTTTTTTTTTTTTTTGAACAAAATCAATGTGAATGTATATAATCTTCGAATTTATATGTTAAAATTGCTGTCTTTGAGTATTTAACAGTGATTGAAGAGAAAGAGAGAAAGATATTAGAAAAATCTGGTTTTTTCTGGTTTAATTGGGTTTAGTTTATTTTATAATCGGTTAAGTAAATAGTAAACCGACGAAACCCATGATTGTGGGTTAATAGATCTCGAACTAATAATTCGGAGAGATTTAGATATAGAACTTATATTTCAGGGGGAAATAGGTATAGAACTTTAGTTTTAGAGATACATAGACCGAGGTCATACTTTGGGCTCTATCTGTTATGATGTGATAGTTCTCGTGGAGAAATAGACCGTTTTCCCGAGATTCACTATTGTTATTTATTTGGATTATTTTAAAAAGTGGAAGACCAATACTATTATGTTCTATTCATAAATCATTTTTTATTTTATTGTTGTATGTTGAGCTTTTATAATATAGGGCATAATATTGCTGGTATTTGAAGTTTTGAACTAAGTCAAAAACAAAAAACTAATACACAAATTTTCAACAAAATCATATAAATTTTTCACTAATGTTAAAATTTATTTACTTTTATCTATCTGCTATTTTAAATATCTGAGTAAATTCAAAATATTTATTTATCTTCTCTTAAATTTTAAATTTATCATGGTAGAGTACACCACAAAATTTCATTAAGAAACAATTTTTTTTGTAAAGGAGACAATAATTGACATTTTAATATGCACATGATCTAATAAATACAGTCAATAGGATATAACTTTGATCACGTGATTAAAATTTGGTAGTAACTAGTAAGTACATATGTTCTCCTAATCATTTTCTCGTATCTTCTGATATCCTTATGGACCTTATCGCTACTTTATCCATATTTAAAATTTCGGTAACTACAAGAAACCAACCGCTTTATAATATTTAATTTTTATATATATAATTACATCTTTGAAATAAATTTGGTTTAGGTTATAAAACTCGTAACTAACATAACTGAATAATACTAAAATCAATGTCACATTTTCCAATCTTAATGTTACCCTTAACAATTTGTTATCTCAAGACCATGCAAATTTATAAAAATGAAAGAAAATGTAGAACCCAATAATAAAAGGGAATATAAAAATATAAAGATACTGGTTGTTTAAGAGAAGAGCAGAAGGTACAATGTAGTCCCAGAATCCACCATGTCCTAAACAACCAAACCCCACATGAAAAGGCAAAATAGAAAATCTAATTAACATATAAATGGAAACAAAAGTAAAATATCCCTCAGAAGATAGGCCAGAGAGCACACAATGCTTCTGTCCTTTTTGTAGTAAATTAATTAGAAGAACCCAACAAAAATAAAAAACTACTCCATAATTAATAAATAATAATACTAACACTAACCACTTCTTAACTATTTTTTCTTACATTACACCAATAAAAGAAAATAAAAATGATGGGTTCTCTAATTAAGCAAATCCAAATCTTGTCCTAAAGCGTTTTGTTGTTCGATCAGGATTGTCCAGAAGCAGAGCTTGATGAAGAGAGATTGTTGTTGTTTCCTTGATTTGATCCATTAGAGTTCTTGGTTTTGGAGAGCTTTTGTTTGAGTTCGAAGAGAAGTTGTTGATTCTCTTGATTCAGAATCTGAGCTTTCTTCCTCAACCTCTCGTTCTCCTTTATTATATAACAGTTTTGCAGGTACAGCTTCGAGTTTAGCCTCTCCATCTCGACAAAACCTGGTTCTGTTCCTTAAAGAAAAAGAAGAAGTTAAATTATGTTAAAAGACAAATAAAATAGAAGAAGAAGTAGAAGAAGAATGGAGATTTATTAAAGCTCTCTATGTTATGATTATAGTTGCGGTTAAATCATTGCAACACCACATGGGTTGTGCAGCTTCACACGTTTAATTTGGAATTACATTAAGCAAAAATCATGACCGCATTTATTTCGTTTTCTACCAAAAATGTCAATTTTTTTTTAAAGAAAAACTCAATGATCAAACGGAGGAACAATCATGCTCTTTTTGTTTGTGAGGATAAAAAAGATAAAGCCACCACAAAAATGAAAACAAAAATAAAGTAATGATGATGGAGTAAGTATAATGATGGAATTTTCAAAACGCAAAATACAAAAAACAAAACACCAAAACAGAGCCGGTACGAGCAAAAAAAACAGAACAAATGAGAAAAAAAAAAAAAAAAAAAAAAAAAAAGAGTTTTTGAAACAGAAAAGAAAATGAAAAAGCAAACAAATAAGGTTTATTCGGTTGCCTTTGTATGAAAGAAAAGGATATATAAAGCTTTAAGTTTTTTCAACAATTTAAAGTTGGGTTGTTGTTATGGTAAATGATATTCACGTTGCTTGTACGTGAGGAGAGACATATGTATAGAGGGAGTGAGAGAAAGATTTACCTTTAATTAGGGAAGACGAGACTTGTTAGAATCGAAATGAAGTGGTAAGGGAGAGAGGTTTGTGTGTATGGAAGGTAGAGGGACAAAGAGAACAAAGTGAAGATAGTGTCTCTTATATAGAATCCCAAAAGCTAGAGAGAGAGTGTGTAAAGGGGACATGCTTCTCTCTCCTGACACAACAATCATGCTTTGTGTTGTGTTTATGCTTAGATGGCGGCCGATTTCACAGCTCAATATTTTCTTCTCTTTTTTTAAATAATACTAATAATAATGATATGTGAGGGAAAGAAAAAAAAAAGATTTGTGTTGCGTCATGTAAATGATGATCGAAAGAAGAGAGGAAAGATAAAGAAGAAAATTAGAGGGAAAACTTCTTCTCTTTCGAAATTTCTCTATAGGGTTATTTTTGTATTTTAAAGGTCCTCTTCACATTTTGGTTTGGTATGAGATATTATATTAGCCGTTCTCTCTTTCCCTCATGTTCATTCCCGACCCGCCAAATGATTATTCACGTTATCGTATGAGACCAACAAGTTTATAGATGTCATCACAATATTTCAAACAAGTAGAGCCAAATCTTACAACCAATGCCGGCTCAATATTTTGATGGGCCCAAGGGCAAAAAAAATTTTGGGCTCTTAGAATTTTTTTTTTAGTGTTTTTGAGTTAAAAACAGTAAATAATTTTTTTTGGGCCCTTATAAAATTTTTTTTTTATGTTGTAATCTATATTTTTAATACTTTTGTAAAAAAAAATTTTAAAATGGACCCCTTAATTATTAGAACACGGGATTGGGCCTCTGGCCGTCGCACCGCCCGCCCCATATTGTGAGCCGGCACTGCTTACAACTCCAATATTATGTACGGTCTAATATATACGTGGATATATTAATAACATAATAGTTTATACTAGTGTCGTCGTTGTATTACTGACCGAGTTTAAATCCGTAAACGCGTGTTTTGTTGGGAAAAAAAAACTAAGACAACAGTTCACAAATAAAAGTCGTAATGTTTGTAAAACACTAAAAAAGGGTTCTCCCTACACTACATCCAAAATTTAATACGTAGACCGGCTTGTTGGATTAGTACTCATATAGGGAGGGGGTAATTTTGTAGTGAGGGAGGGGGTAAAAAAGTAATTAAAGAAGAGGGTGAAACGAGTTACTGAGTGAAAATGATGATGAAGGGGAAGGGTAATAGGCCGTCGTCCCCCAAAGATTCGCAATGATGGTTGGGGATTGGTTCGAACCATCATGATTCATTATTCAATTTCTCAAGTTTTCAATTTGGACCATTTTCATTGCTCTCTTTTACTCCTTTCATTTCCCGGTTTGGTCAATATTGGTTTAGTCAACAATACTCATCATCAGCCATAATAATAACAGATTTTAGAAGGTGTTCGTGTCCGATTTTCTTCATGGCCCTTTATTTCTTTTCCTTTCATCATCCCTTATTTAGATAAAGATCGAAATAATTAAAAGGAAAATTAAAGAGAGAAATTATGAAGAGGAAAGTTTTGGGACCCCAAAAAAACCTAAAGGAAAATTAAAAAACTCTCCATGGGTTATGAGTATGCCACAGCGTGAAACATCATAGTTTACAAGGTGGAGGATTGTTTTTATTTTTCGGGCACTTTCGTTAATTTTCATTAACCATATATCATTCGTCCCTCGTGGACTTTGTTTGGTGCATAATAATACAAATTATTGCACTTTCACGTTATAATTACTTTTTCTTTACCAAATCTTGTGAGGTTTTTTGGCGTTTATTATTTTATTCACGGGATAAATCGTAATAATGCATGTTTTGTGAACGGTGATTGTGTTATATATTTTCCTCTTTTGCCTTTTGTGCTAAACATTCAATGGCTTTAAAATTCAAAACATTAGTTCGAACTCATAATTATTATGTTTGTCTTGAAATGGAACTATAAATAAATAAAAAATGGAAGCAAAAATAAATAGTGGTTGCACTACTTGCTTACATCAAAGGCAATGATAATTAATAAGTAGGGAGGTGTTTGTGTGAGTCATCTATCTTATTGTTAGGGGAATTTGAAATGACATCTTTGCCCCCAAAATGGTTTGGTTCTCTTCATTTGTTTTTTTAACTTTCAGTTTCTTCCGGATGTGAACAATTATGATTAGCCTTAAAACTATCTTTTGTCCTTTAAAATGTTTCTTCTATTTCCTTTCTCTTTTACAAGTCACCTTAACAATTCGGTCGGATGATTGTAATGTGACATATAAAAGGTTGGTATTAATGCTTTACCAAAAAAAAAAAAAACGGATTCAACAATCACTATAGTTTTGATAAATAGTGATAAAAATAAGTACTCACATAGTCACATATATAAATTTAATATTTATTTGTTGTATGTGTAGGACATCAAAATTTATGGTCTATAGTATGTTAAATCGTGTGAGTATGAAACTATTTCCAACTTTTAATCATTGTAATTTGTCATCATTTCGTCCCTTTAGAACTTTATTTCTTTTTATGTTTTGGGTCTCCATAAGCTAAAGTGCGTCCATTTGCATTGCATGGAAACATTATCATAACATCTTCTCATTTAAAAAACACACAACGAATATTTAATAAAGATTTTGTGGGGTGGAGCACTAATGATATACATAGGTCTGAAGTATATTAATTAAGAGAGGGCTCTTTTTGCAGGTGAGACATACCACACATATGAAAAATATAAATACAAATTAATGATGAGAATCCATCTATGCACTTTCTATAGTTTCATATGTGATGCTTACATAATTTGTTTCAAAATTTAATTTGATATATATTTATGCGATTTGTATTCCTGATTTTTTTTTTTGGTCAAACGATTTAATTTGTTTTTCCTGGTTATAGTCTGTGTCTTTATATATTATGGTTATACGACTTTACTATCTTTTTTCACTCATACAGTCACACATTGTTAATTTGTTATATATAATCATTACCTTAATGAAGTTTCTAAACTTGTTACACCATCTAAGCAATTGTTTCAGGAATTTGTAGAAATTGTAGTCCTTGTAACTATAGCTACGCTCACTTTGGTTAAATAAATCATGTCATGCTCATGTTTAATGTTTTTGCATGGCGTTGTGGAACTTGCCATGCAATTTTTAATATATTCTGCATGGTACAAAATAGTTCCGATCAAGATTTTTTGTGCATGCAGTTTTTAATATATATATTTTTGTTTAGTTAATAACCTAAAAACTATAGTTCTGATCAAGATTCACTAACATTTGCGAAGGCATAAATTATTACCCTTAGATAAAACTCAAATTCGGGACAATGGCTCAGTTTTATTAAACAAATGCCCAACCAAATAAGATATCTTTTTTTTGTTTTTTGACCAAATAAGATATCTAAGTTTTAAAATTTATTCTTAAATTATCAAAAAGTTTTTGTTATGTATCCTTCAGATTTTATTATTCAAGCATTGCGCTTTCGCCCTGCATTTTGGGGTTCCACTTTGTTTTGTTTTGTCTACACAATTTTTTGTTAATTATATTTAATTTCAGAAAAGGCAGAAAAAGTTATATAAATTGAGTTAAAGAAAGAAATAAAGAGGAAGCATCGTGTTACCTTTGCTCTCTGGGTGTTACACTATCGTGCAAAATTGTATCTTTATGCACATGCGCTACTTTATATTAATATATACATGTATAAACCATAAGGTGTAACAAATCCATCTTTATTTCCATATTATGTGGATTTATAATCTTTCATGGATTTGTCATAATCTTTTGTAGTGAACGTCATATCAAACTCAAAATGTATATGAACATTGATTTTCACTGAAATGAACCTGAATTTTTGAAAGTATTTCCTGAAAAGCTTCACAGTACGTGTTTAATCTGTAATAACTAATTTTATCAAGAATGATTTACTTAGAAGTGATTATATATACCGAGAGAAAATAAAACAAAAATGTAGTTATAAACATACATGACCAAAGTTTTAGAGTAGTTATATAAACAATCTTTTAACACAAAAACGGAACCCACCACACGAATCTAGAAAGGGGCCGAGAAAAGTGTGGTTCGATGGAAGGAGACGGTCAATGGCATACAAGGGATGTTAGAGTTAAATCCATGCGAGATTGTAGAACACTTATAAAAGTAAAGTTTTTTTTTTTCCACTCGTTAAAGTAAAGATCATGGTTTTCGAATAATATTTTACGCGATGTAATAAAATTACATAAACCAACGTTGAACTTCCAGATATTCAAAAAAAAAAAAATATTTTGCATGAAATATAATCAAGTTTGGAAACTAGTAGGTAATGAATGCAAGAATATAAGAAAATCGATTTAACCAATTCTTATCAACAATGTGCATCCGATCACTTTGTAAGAGTTGCTTATAAACTAACTTGATAATCTTTATCAAAAGAGAAAAAAATATAACTAAACGTGTTTAACATAGTTATTTTGTAATGGAAAGTTTCTTGCAAGTGATTTTCATGTATCTTATCAGTGAGGACAAAAATAATAGAATTTTTTTGGTAGTAATGTACATGTTCAATCGATAACTGTTACCGGTGTTCCGAATTATCAAACTAACCGCGAAACAAAAACGTAGTCCACCATCAAATGTGGGGACTGTTGAAAGGTTATAAATCTGAAAACAAACAAATGAGACTAATTTTGAAGGCTCAAATATTTAAAACCAAATAGAAAGAAGTCTAGTGGCTCTAAAACTGAGAACTTTGCAACCTTCTGTTCTGAAGTGAATAGAACCTTTAACCTCATATCATTTGCCTCTTAAGTACTACTCCCTCTGTTTCTAAAATATTGATGTTCTAGCATTAGTTGTTTGTTCCACAAAGATTGATTTTCTAGTATTTTTATTTTATTTTTGTTGAGTTATATTAATAAATTGTAAACTTCAAGATGTAATGATTATAAATCATTAACTTTCTTATACTACTATTGGTGATAATTATTAAAAATATGAAAATTATTAAATAATGATTGAGTTCTTAATATGTGTGAAAACTCCAAAACATCAAACTATTAGGAACAGAGCGAGTAGTTTTTTATACAAATATGTTACATAATCTGATTAACTAACTTGAATTGAGAAATTCAAAATATAGAGTATAGTACTTGAGTAATAATAAATGAAAAGCTAAGAGAAGGGAGACAAAATGGGTCTTAGGTAATCACGAATTAGAAGTAGGAGTAGCTGCCAGTCTCATAATAAACACCTTCTTCTGTAGCATCCAATGATGACCAAACCTCTCTAATTATACAAAGCCCTTTATTCTCTTTCTCTTTTCTCCTTTTTCTAACTAGTGCAATTATCCATTTTACTTAAAGGGGTAAAAAAGAACAAGAAAAAATCTGACCTCATGATTTAAGGAAGTTATTGAGTCATGGACGACAAAGAAAAAAGAGAAGTTATTGAGTAAAAAGCCAACAATAACAAAATTATTTAATTTGACATTTTATATTACACCAGTGATACAATACAATTGCAATGTTTATATTATGCCAATTAACGAACTAGTTTTAGAGATGAAAATGTTCTTTTGTATAGAGTTTTTTTCGTGAATAAATTCACTTTTCAAAATTCATAATCGAATAGTTACTCTACTTCTCATCTCACTTCCCATATGAGATCCTTAACATTTTCTAATTTATATATAAACTATAAAATTGGATTATAGACAGAGAGTCCCCCTTGATATATCATGCATACACATTTACTGTATATAGTTTGGATGTAATAAATGATTCAACTATTTCTTAGTTAATAGTAAAGGTTAAAATAAAAAGAGGTAGAACAAGTACTCATGAGTACTAGTCCCCGACTTCATTCATGATGATGATGATCAACATCATCCACCATTATGCCCTGTAGATACAATTATGCATAGTGAGCCCAACTTGTGTTATAACCATCTTCATTTAATCCTCTCCTCCTTAGTCTACCCTCTTTCATATGTTGCCCACTCTATCCTTTTTCTCATCATAATTTTCTAAAAATATGAAAAATATATTTAAACTTTAGATATTGTCTTCATTGCCATTTCTACATAAATGTGATTTTATATGACATTCAAATAAAATTATTTATGGTCTAATTCTTGATATACAATTCTAAAAAGACAAACTTATAATTTTATCTATTTTATACAACTTTTTGTATGTTTCATCCGTTTTGCATTAACCAAATGCATTCCGTTTGTTTAACGCATTATCATTATTGGAACCCTGAAGGTGGAGCCAAACGTTTTAAAACCAAACTTTTGATTTGTATTTTGATAGTTTGGCGTCTGTTTAGCAGATCAAAGTAGATCTTCTTTGGTGGGGATGGTGTTAAGTCTCTTACCCGTGTGGAGATGAAACATGATTGGTCGAGAGTAATGACGGTCACGTGAACGACTTTAACGAATTTTCTATGATTGCTCGTTACTTGTTATCATTGGCTGTGATCATACATTACGTGACCCACCTGTTTCCCTACCCCCATTTCCATCTCTCCTACTTGTCAAACAACCTTACTTTTCCGATCATTGCATTGCAATTACATAGTTCGATATGCATTGATCAGAGAAATGTCATAATTTGTAATATGATCTTGTTGAGATAAAATACAGAGATGAAATTGAGATTCCAGTTAGAACCAGAATAGATGAATGTGATGATGCCATTTCAAATGAATATTCACGTTCTAACGTGTTCTGTGACTGAAACTCATCTTTTATGGCTTCATCAGCTTCGCTTTGACATATTCCAACACTCCTTCTACGTCCACCGTCCATGCAACCGATATCGGTGAATATCCCACCCACGGATTGCTTCCGTTCCATCTGTAATCCGATCAAAACCGCTCTTTAGAGAAAGGTCTAGAGATTCAAAGATTGTTAATTTTTGGTGGAAAACAAAGTTATAAACCTCTTGAGGCCTTGATCCATAAGAGTGTGGCCAACGCATATTCCTTGAGTTTCTACCCGAACAACGCCTTTCTTATATGTGAATAGATCAGGACGTACTACAGCCACAAAGCTGACTGGGTCATGAAGGTACACTCCTGAAACCAGTAACCACAAACTTTTGAATCAAAACTGCAATTTATAAGCATGTTGATTGATCACAGATTCTTGCTTACCGTAAACACCATCAGATTTGACGTGCCAATCTCTATAGAATTTGCACATATCGCTTATCAATTTAGAGTGTTTCCCCTTGCAGTTACTCAGCTCTAAGAGGTCATCATCTGAAATAAATTTTTTAAAAAAACAGACACATTGTTTAAGCAGCCTAGGTTATAACTTATAATGCGATATCGAGAATGTTAAAGGAGTTGGGGGAAGAAGCTTCTTCACCTGATAGTTTAAGTTGGGTTGTGATGTTTATACCAACAACAGTGATATCCGCTCCAGATGTGAACACGACATCAGCTGCTTCCGGGTCACCATATATCTGCGTATAGAGCAGAGACCGACAAAATGAAACTGGCATTTTTCCATTAACAGAAGACTAATAAGAGGTTACAAGGGGGGTTACATTAGCCTCAGCTGCAGGATTGACATTTCCCAAAGAAAAGAAAGCTCCACCAAGAATAACAATTTTCTTCACCTTACTCGCAAATGAACTATCGCGTTTGATGGCCTAAAACGAAAATACCGTTATGTTCAATACACAAAACGAATTTTAAGACAAAGGAGGGATTCATGATTCTTACTAATGCCAGGTTGGTTAGAGGTCCGAGGGCGAGAATGGTCACTTCACCTGGATATTCTGAGACCTTCTCATCTAGAAACTCAGCTGCACTTTTCTCACATTTCTTTCTACTCGGAGGGGGAAGAGAGACATCTCCTAGGCCATTTTTACCATGCACAAAATCAGCAACGCGCGGAATTCCACCCTGTATCAACACACAAAGCCAGAAGTCGAACTAAAGTCACAAGGGTTTGACTTTGTCTCATACCAAAGATCTGAAAAATCTCCACGGCATAAACTAAGTTAAATCCTTATGAGAGGAGAGAAAGATGGCACCTTTAAAGGTTCAGAACTTCCTTCTGCGACGGGAACATCAGGGAAGCCAGCAATCTCACACTATTCTTTTGCAAAATGAACAAAGAGAAAGAGATCACAGACACATTCCAAAAAAGTTCTAGTGACTGAGTAACTAATGCATTGTACATACCAAGAGTAAAGCGTTGCGAGTAGCATCTTGTGTAGAAACATTACCAAACACAGTAGTCAGTCCTAAAATCTCCAGCTCCGGTGTTTGAAACGCCATCATTATCGCCATGCTATCATCTAATCACACACTAATGTTAGAACTGATCCTATTGTTTCATAACCCAACTCATTTGCAAAAGTCAACATACTAAAAAGAACAATTTCCCCTGAATCTTTCTATTAAGCAAGCATTGGAGCTTAAAGATCTTAACTTTACAAGCAAATGAGCACACATGACCAAACAGATTCAAGAAATCACCATTCGAATCAAACAAAGTTGGAAGCTTTCTGAGGTTAAATCCTACTCTGCCTGATACTAAAGCATCAAGATCCATTTACTAAGAGACGTAATCATCTAATCAAAAACAGGGGAAGAAGAGAGAAGCTCACCGATTCCTGGGTCTGTATCGATAATGAGCTTCTCACGCTTCGTCGAAGAGATACCCAAAACGTCACCGTTTGAGATTCCACCATTACAATTCTCCATCTCAGCTCAAGAAATTAAAAACCCAGGAAACGAATTTAAAACCCCTTGAAACTCTCAGCTCTTTTCCAGATTTATAGATACGTATCAGATGAGAAAGGTCTAAGCTTTTTTCAGAATCTTTAACGAGAAAAATATACCTCAGAAAGCTCTCAACTTTATATAAAAAGCAGAATCGAAGTGGATTATGGAATATTTATTCAAAGAAGACGACGAATTGCTGAGTCGTCCAGCCACAATTTTCTTATTTCTTTTTGCGATGACAGATGGATATAAATTCAAGAATATCCTAATTTTATTTTTTGTTAAAAATAATCTAACCTTATTTTAAGCCACATTTTTAAGTTATCTATCTTTCACGATAAACCCTTTTTCAAATAGAATTATTAGCAAATAATGAATTCATTAGTAGAATTTTAAAATAGGATTTCAGATGTTTTTTCTTGATTAAAATGTAACTTTCGTGGGATTAGGACGGTGGTTTGGTTAGAAACTTAGAAAATGTTAAAAAATAGTAATATTATTATTAGATTGGGAAATTGGGAGGAAAGAACCAATTATGTCACATGCCAACTAGAGCAAGTGTGGATTTGTATATGTCACCAACGACGCATTTTGACTAGACGTTTATTTCGTTCACGCATTACCCACTTTATATATTGAAAACGAAAATTTTATTTACGTAACATAAAAAGCCCAAAGTATCTTGGGCCTGAAATGAAAAATAGTACTAACAATTTAAGCTTCTCTTCCTTTCCTTCTCTTGACGCAATCACGTTTACGCTTATATTGATGTGACCTAGATTTTGCTTTATTAGAAACTTATTCAAAGTTATGAAAGTATTTATATACATATACTACAGTAGTCTACTTTTTTTACTTGATATTACACATATTTTTAGATTTGTTTTGTTGATGGTGGTATTTGATATTAATTTTGAAATATTCCTTTGATTTCGTCTCTATAATTATATCGTGTCAAAAATAGTCTATCTACTCTTTGTGCTTACGTAAAATCATTGAACATAGACACAAGGGTGGTGATAAGTAGTTCCTATAGAATAAAGGCTACAAACCCAATAATGGTTACATAGACTTTCCTAAAGAGAAGTCTTAATGGTATCTCGACTCTGAAAGCACCAATATTTGTGGCATGCCCAACCTGACAACCGCAGAAAAAACCAACAAAAACTTGTGGTATAATCAAACCATGGATATAGCATGCATTGTACATGGACACGTACATGAACATAATACCTTCAAATATTTTTGTTTTCTCAAAGTAAGTTCACATTTGTGACATAAGGAAGAATGATAAAAGAAATACTCCTTGTGTTCCTAATTGTTTGATGTTTTAGAATTTTCACACATATTAAGAATTTAATAAGACAATTAATGATTTATAATCATTATATCTTGAAGTTTACAATTTACTTATTATAAGTCAATAAAAATAAAATAAATTGCTAGAAAATCAATCTTTGTGGAACAAACAACCAAATCTATAACATCAATCTTTTAGGAACAGAGTGAGTATTATTAAAAATTTATAACCTTGGAAAAAAAGAAAAGAAGATGAAATGAAATATGTATGCAAAAGAATCATGCATGGGTCCATTTCATCTTAATGCCATATATCACAAAAGATATATTTCATGAACATATCCAAAATCGCCATTCATATTCAAAAATAATATGTTTGGTGGCTACATACTTGGAATCGACAATGGTATCTTACAAAACGATAGGAATGCTCATCATAACATGGATAATGAATTGTAATTGCTTCCTTCAATATAATGATGCATCCTCTTTCTCAAAATGTTGTCGCATTAATATGTAAATCACATGTTTAACTTATATCAGGTTCATACATTTATAGACGACTAATATCCATATATATGTTTAGCCACGCAATAGCCAAATCAACAACAAATGCTCGTGCCATGTTGATATTGAGCTTGCACCTTACAGTCGGAAAGATGAAAATCTGCCCGAACACATGTAAAGATAATTACTTAATTAGATAAATTAAACACTAGCTACTTCTGAAATAATAATAAAACACAAATGAAATTCCAGCCGACATAAAACCAATAATGAGGGTCCATGTCAAAAGATATCATAAATGGACAAATTTTGAAAGTTAAGTGGGAACATGGGACGGACGAGAATCTTGGCGGCCGAAAATGGGATTATGCCAATTGTTATAGCCCAACCTTCTCCATTATCTCTCTATATTCTACTAATTTTACTAAACTGATTAAACATATAAACGATTTACTATTTATATTGTTCTGGAACATTACTAGACTTTAATTGATGTAACTTGACTAGATAGATATTAGATCAGATGGGTTTTCAAAAAAAAAAAAAAAAAAAATATTAGATCAGATGGATCATGGCAGTGGATCTTATATATGCAACACTTGCGTTGTCAATCGTCATTGTCTACCATATTACCTTACAATTACATTCTCAAAAAGAAAAAAAGAAAAAAACACTTTCTTCTTTTCTATGTACATGTATCTTAGCCTAATTCAAAAAATGTATAGAGTCTAGTTGTAAAGAAGTAATTTTCTACAACTTCTATTAGAAAAAAATCACATGAAGACTTAGATTTATAAACCATTAATTATGATTGATCTTAGTGATAAAGAAACTAGTCAGATTGACAAAGATATGGATAAATGCAACATGGTATCAACAATAATATATACTTCTTCCGTTTCAAAATATAAGATGTTTTAGCTAAAAACACGCTGATTAAAAAGATCTATTTTTTAAAAGTTCAGCCAATCATAAAAAAGACTGCATAATATAAATAATTATAAAATTTTAAAGTAATATACAAGAGCACCTCCAACGGAGGTTTCTCACAGAGTAGCTGGAGTATTAGAAAAATAAAAAAAATACTAAAAAGGAAGACAAAAAATCAGAAACGTTTCTCGTTTGAGAAAATGTGAGAAATTATCTCTCACACTTAGCATCATTTGACTGGTTAAAGTTTTTTTTAATTAATTAAAATTTAAATAAATAATTTATTTATAACAAAAACATTAAATTATTATATTTGAGAAACTTTTATGGTTTCTCTTCGTTGGAGATGCTCTAATTTGCATAAAAACTTGAAAACGATTTATATAGTGAAACAAAAAAGTTTCTCCAAAACGCTTTATATTTTGAAACGGATGAAGTATAATAACTTATCAAAATGAAAATAAAAAACAAATAAGTTTTGGGCAAATTTTAATTGTTTATGTGCCCGTATGGTGACATCGAAGGGTATGTGACGAAGTTGTGAAGATACAAGTATATAATATAGAGAGAGTGAGGATAAGATTACTAGTGGATGGAGATATAAGCAAGACTTCAAATTTGGATCCTCTTCCAACCTGTCTTTTTCTTTGCACGCAATATATATTGTAACCCCCATACACATTTCAACATAAAATATAACGATCCAAATTTTTATAAATTATAATCTGATATTGCATATCCCTTATAAAAAAAATTACATATAATGAATGAGAAAAAATAAGAATGTCTTCACTAATGAAATTTGTGTTGCAGATTCATATAGTTTTCTTTTAATTAACCAAAGTATCTATCATCCATCAAACACGGTTTCAAATCAATAATAGAATTTGGCACCACCAAACAAAACATTAGTATATAAAAAAAAAAATCAGTGGGTTTTGTAAAAATAGACCTCTCAAAAATATCATAGAATTAAAAGAATAAGTTAATTTAGTCCATCATCATCTTCATCATCATTTCGCCGTTAAGTTTCTCTCTCTCCCATTATAGAATTCAGTGAAACAACAACAGGTAACACAAAAACACATCTCTCTCTCTCTTCTCTTTTTATTTTTTCCTCAATCTCATCTTCATTTCTGTTTGGTTGCCGAGAAAACGCAGGAAAAATTTTCTGCAGAAACTCGGTGACCAGATTCCAAATTTCCCCACGTTAATTCTCTCTTCTTTGTTTTGTTTCAGATTTTGATTACTTTTCTCGGAGATCTTTTCTTTGTTGTTGTTGTGGAGAATTATGGCGGAAGAACATCGATGCGAGACACCGGAAGGTCACCGTCTTTGCGTTAACAATTGCGGTTTCTTCGGAAGCTCAGCGACAATGAATCTTTGTTCAAACTGTTACGGCGATCTCTGTCTCAAACAACAACAACAAGCTTCCATCAAATCAACCGTCGAATCATCTCGCTCTCCGGTGATCGCACCTGTTCTCGAAAATTACGCGGCGGAGTTAGAGATCCCGACGACGAAGACGGAGGAGAAAAAGCCGGTTCAAAATCCGACGGAGCAACCTCCTCCTCCGCCGCAACGGCCGAATCGGTGCACCGTGTGTAGGAAACGGGTCGGGTTAACCGGGTTTATGTGCCGGTGCGGGACGACGTTTTGTGGGAGTCATAGGTATCCGGAGGTTCACGGTTGCACGTTCGATTTCAAATCGGCGGGACGCGAAGAGATCGCGAAAGCTAATCCGTTGGTTATAGCGGCGAAGCTTCAGAAAATATGAATCGGAGGAGCCGTTTGGTTTGCTCCGTTGACCTGAGAAGATTTCGATGTTCTCGGTGGATCTCAGCCGTTCATTATGTTATTGTATTACGGACACGTGTCACGCGATTAAGGTTGAGATGGTTTCGTTTCGTTTCGTTTCGTCATGAACTTTTTTAATTATTTTCTTTGTTTATTTCCGAAAGAAATTAAAGTTTTTATAATTGTGTGGCTTTTGCTTGTAAAAAAAAAAAGGATTTCTCTTTGGGAAAAATAAAAGAAAATATATAAATTGTGTCTCGCTTTTTGGACAATATGTTTTATACCGACAGAAGTACAGAACAAAGACGTTTCGATCATTCTTAGGGCATCTTTATCGGTGGTTTCTTAGGCTAAATCTTAGGGTATAATGAATTAAAAATAAATGAGAAAAGAGTGATAATGTTAAGTAACGTTCCTTAACTAAGAAACATTTATTCACCTAAGAGGCGGACAGGTGTCAATAAATGCCCGATTTTATTGTCTTTTTTACGTTTCTCTTTCTCTCTCTCTTTCGCGATGTCACCAAAGAGATGAAAACCAGAGACAATTTCAAGCAAATCGGAGGTATCGCCGACGTTAATTACCTCCGGCCGTCGTTCCGGCGTTAGCTCATCATCTCCACTGATGCTGGTTGTCGAGGGCGTCTTCGGTTCACCAAATCGGCGATTCCTGGCTTACGAAATCGAGGATAATTGCAGGAGATCTTCGAGTTTCGATTCGAATCGGTGACAATCGGTTTGTCAAGGTAGGAATGTCTCTCTACTTGTGTGAATTGATGTGAGTTTAGGTTTTTAAAATTAGGGTTCGTCGGATTTGGAAAGTAGGGTTCGTGGAATTGGGGAAAAAGGAATTCATTTTCTTTGTATAATCTGGGTAATTTGAATCATGAATGAATGTCTCTATGTATTCTTCTATAGCAACAAAAATCTTAATCTGGGTAAGATTCTTCCATTTTGTTTATAGTCAGTGTTGTTTATTTGTCTCTATGTATTTTTATATAGCAACAAAAATTGTCATGTGAATGGAAAAAAATGACTAGACATGAGATACATTGTATATTGAAGTTTTGAACCCATTTATTTTTCATCTTTGATGCGTCTGACTTCCATGTCTTCTTCCCATGTTGTGAGCAAAGTCTTCTTCTGTTAAGACTTCAAATAGCTCCAATAGACATAAAATAAATGCTTTGTTAGAAAACGATATACAATTATTATTTTGTTTGACGGGAAAACTATAGTTACTTAGATAAGGGGATACATGCTGCTGAGTACCACTCAATTGTGAGAATGCCTTCTGGTGAATTTTCCAGGAAATGCAAAGATCTCAGTAGTATTGGTGACACAGGTAATGTATTATTTTTTCTGTAGGTGTGTCACAGTGAGGATTGTGAAATGGTCTATTGAGGTTTATCTAATCATGATTCTGGTTTTGATGTTATGATTTTGCAGTTGTGATCTCTGTGACAAAAGAAGGGGTGAAGTTTTCAACAGTAGGCCAAGATCTTTCACTTCGGATCTATCAGTTTGATTGGGAATTAAGCTGCAAGGAAAAAGATCATGAGTATCTGAAATTTAGTTGATGTTAGAAAGTTTGGAGACCACAAGTACTCATTTTATGCTTTGTACACCATGTATTATTGGATTGCTTTGCTATAAATATCACCATGTATTACACTATATTTTTCATTCCCTTTTGTTATCTTTTATTCAAATCAATACAAAACTCTCTTTCTCTTTTCTTCTTACAATCTGAAGAACAAAAATCTAAACCAACGAGAATTCTTGTTCTTTAAACAACCCTTGTTTTTTGAGTTAAGCCTTGTTCTTTTCACAAGACTTCATAAACCAAATCCAAGCATTCATATTTTCTTTTCACACCAATGTCTTGTTCTCAAACCAAATCCAAACCTTGTTCTTTTCTTTTTACTAAAAAAATCCAAAAACAATTCTACTTCAAACCAAAAAAATTCATCACTATATATTTATGTTATAAATTGTATCTCATGTATTAATTTTTTAATTTGCAACAATTATTAAATGTTCTATAATTATAAATTTTATTTTTATATTAATAACTTTTTTTAAGAACCACATGTTAAGAGCCTACCATTAATCACACAAAAATCTTAACTCAAAAATATTATCTCTTAACAATCACTTTTACAAATAAATTACTTAAATATTCCTAAGATTAATTTCTAAGAGATCACCTATAATCATGCTCTTAGCTTCTTAAATCTGACTTCTATCGATTGCATGGTTTATAAAAAGAGAGTTTCGGTAGATAAAAGTATATGTTGAAAGAGTTCTCAATGACTTAAATAGGAAGTGTTTGACTCCTTCAAAACTATTTAAATTTTTAAAACGTCTTTCATATTCTTATGACCATTTTATCAATGAATACAAAATGAACTACTGTTTCCTCTTCAAATAATTATTCTCTTTCTGTTGACATTGGATTACAATTAGAAGTTTTCACAATAATTAAAAATAATATAAAACGTCTAAAAATATATTTATCTTTATACGACCACTTGATGATGAAGACTCAAACAAACAAAAATCTAGTGTTTGTTTTGTTTCCCTAATAATAATCTATTTGTGTATATTAGGTGATATTTAGAAGTTTTGTATAATTTCCAAAAACAAGAAAATGCTTCAAATAACTTTCATAGCAATCTTATCAAAACATATATTTCATATTTTATATGACCACTAATGGATGAATTGAAGAGTCAAACTCAAACCAATTTTTATTTTTTTTTAAATTTAATATGAAAGCAATGTTTTCTTTTTCTGGTAAAAAAATTATAACTTCTTTGTTCATAATCAAGGTGATATAAAATTAGAAATTATGAACAAATTCTTTAAAATAATGTAAATATCTAAATTATTTGGCATATTTCATTTACCAATTTTAAAGATTTGTTTATATTTTATATATAGGAAAAAAAATCTTCAACAAAATTAAACTGGTAAGAAATTTTATAAAAATTATGTAAAAGAAGGAAACATATCTAAAATATGAAGCCAGAGAAACGAAATAGGAGTATTAATTAATTAATTCAATGGAAACCGCTAAATTATTAACCGTACGCCATAATTAAAATCTAAGACACACACCTTAATTAGCCTCGCCTATATATTTTCCATGCCAAAAAAAAGACACACAAAACAATTTCGACCATCATGAACATAACTAAACTCACTCCTTGGTTTCTTTTCTCGTGTCTGATTCTTCTATCAGGTATTAGTCTATAGCTTTCATTTTCTTCTTCTTGATCTGCTAAATTTATGTGTCGTATATCAAATTACAGCAATTAATTTGTATAAAATCAGTTTTATTCGCTTTAATTTCTTTTTCTTTTTGATACGTTCCAGCAGACTACATAAAGGTAAACGGCTCAATTTCTCCATCTAGCGAGCAGACACAAAAAGATGGCATTTTTGGTTTCAAACCTAAGAAGTTGTTTGTGTTCGGAGACTCGTATGCAGACACCGGAAACACACCTGTCCTGATCGCTCCTTCGTGGAGGTTTCCCAATGGAATCACTTTCCCGGGATGGCCTACCGGGCGGTTCGCCGATGGTCGCGTCTCCACTGATTATCTCGGTATGAAGTTTTTTCTTTTGCCAATAAAAATCACATACCAAAGTACATAATAACAAGAAAATACTAAAGTTTTGCACCTGTGATTGTGATGATATGATGCATTCATAAATTATTGTGACAGATTACCAAACAAAATATTAGGTATATTTATAATGGGTGATTTAGGTGAATAACCCAAAAAAAAAGAAAATTAGTTTTTTAGAAAGAAAGTAGAGAGAGATAGGAAGATAAAGAAAGTGAATAGAGGGGTTAGAGGTTAAATATTTAATTTTGTTGTTTTTTTAGGTTATAGGGTGCAATTTCTCATTTATAATTCCTATCGTAAACAGCTTGCAAACTCAGCAAAAAACTCTTACTTCAGATATGTCTTAGCTGTACATACATTTGCATTGCATCTCTTATATAATGAAACGGAAGTGATCAATAAATTTTGTTATATTATAGTAATCAAGAGTTCACTCTAGTTTGTTTTAAATATTGACCACATAATTATTTACTCGAACGTTTTCACTCCCACAAATGCAAGATATCTCTACTCTCTAGTTTAACGTAAATCGGTTGCCAAACTCTATAGCTAGCTTAGCAAAAAAAAAAAAAAAACTCTATAGCGATTTGAGAAAACTTTTACATGGGTAAAGATTTGTTGTACTTAGACATTGTATTCATATATACATACAAACAGCGAAATAAAACCGTGGTACTAGTCATTTGCGTACAAAAACATATCTCAATAATTCATATTATAACATGTAGCGAAGTATGTTGGACTTAGAACGCCGATCACACACAAATGGGGGAAATACGGACGACCTAGACTAGTTGTGAAAAGAGGAATGAATTTCGCATATGGTGGAGCCGGCGTGTTTGAGACAATGTTCAAATTAATTCCTAACGCTAGTGTGCAGATCGATTTCTTTGAACAACTCCTCAGGAGAAATGTTTATTCACCGGCCGATCTCAACTCCTCCGTCGCTTTCTTTAGCATCGTCGGCAATGACTACCTTACTTACAACAGACGTAATGGTACTGAACAGGTACAATACCGTTTCTTTTCCAGCTAGGGTTGTTAAAACTGATCAAAATAGGTTATTGGTTGACCATTTTGATCCATATATTTTAATTTCCTAAAAACATATTTTCCTCATTTTGTGAACAAATCAAACAAAAAATGTATAAAAGCTGGTTTAATTTCAATTTTTTTTTTAGGATAACTTGATGAATTTGAATATGTATGATGATGATTATGAACTTATATATTATTAAAAACTAACATTTTTCGATTTCTTTTGAAAATATAAAATTTGGCAGGGTCGTCCAGCACTCATAAGGAGAGTAGTGAAACAAATTTTGTTAGATGTGAAGCGAATTAAGGATTTTGGAGTAAGAAAGGTGTTGGTGGCTTTATCGCCCCCGCAGAAATGTTTGCCGTTGCTTGTCACTCCTAAAGGCTGCGACACCAACGACACCTCAACGCACCTCCACAACAGTCTTCTCCGCAAAGGACTGATAAAACTAAACGATAAGAAGATTAACAATGATGATAAAAGTTTCCTCATGTTTGACCTCTACAATGCTTTTGTTACAATATTCAAGAACAAAGGAGTTCCAGGTACATTAGTTTTTTATTTATTTTGCAACTAGAATCATAATCAAATGATCCATCCAAACACAAGTGATCACGTCTTTGATAGATTAAACAGAAAGATATATACCAAAATCAAATCTAGAATTTATAATGAATGTTTTAACTTGGGCAGGAGTTTCGGTATTTCCGGATCCGTTGAAGGCATGTTGTGCTACAAAACGAGGTACCTCTTGTGGAGATATAAGCCTGAGTGGTAAAAAGTTGTACAGTCTTTGCGAAGATCCAAAATCATTCTTCTTTTGGGACAATGTTCATATCACTGATCAAGGATGGCGTTCTGTATTTTCTCTTCTTCTTCCTGATTCACAGTTTTAAATCAACTAATTCAAAATTCAACAATTATCAAAAGAATTATGAAATGTCTTTTAAATTTTAATAATAAAATGCAACAATCAAATTCCGGCCAGGCCACTTAAAATTATTAGCTAGAGTCAAAACCAAGGGGTCCAAAAAAACAAATCAAAACTTTAGGGGCATAATAATAAAACTTTTAGGTACGAGTTCTCAAAAGTAAAAACTAATGGGGCGTTATACGAAAAACAAAAAGAATACAGGGACAAGTAGACAAAGAATCTTGCAAAGTCTTCTTTCTTTGTTTGATTCTCATCATGACTTCACTTTTGTTCTTTGTCGCTTCAATTTCAAGCTTTTTCCTAAATTCGATTTCCTTAAATACGGTTCAAAGGTTTTGATTTTTCCGATGAGATCTCCAAAGAAGACGATGCCGTCGATGTCACCTTCTTCAATTTCCACGGAGAAATCTCCACCTCCGTCAGATACTTCAATGGCTATAGTAGCTTTCGATAACTCCACTACTCACTTGTCTTCTTCTCCATCGCCGCCACATTCTCTTGATCATTCCAGTGATTCGGAGAAGGAAGATGAGAAACGTAGACCCGAGAGTAGGAGAAACAAGAATCCGGTGAAGATTGAGGAAACTCCATCTCCAATAGTGGTGGTTCATAATCACAATCGCTCTGTGAAAGAAGTGGTTCCAACGAGGAAGACTGCGAGAGTTGGTTCTGGGAGAAGTAGTGGGCAACGATCTGGAGCTGTTTTGGCTATTTTGAGAAGGTCTAGGAGGGAAGAGATTGTAAAGTTTGTAGCTTTAGGGTTTCGGTTGAGTGAGGTTGTGTTGGCTTTGATTTCGTTCTCAATCATGGCTGCTGATAAAACTAAAGGTTGGAGTGGTGATTCTTTCGATCGTTACAAGGAGTACAGGTATGATTTGTTGTGTTTGTGCTTCTTATTTTTTTCTCATATGGTGATGTTTCTTGAATTTGGGTTCAGGATTTAGTTTAGGGTTTTATCATTAGTGTTGTGTATTTGATAAGCAATTTGGATTACTTTAGTTTTAGTACATGTTAATTGTCTTCAACGCTTGCGTGGTCCAAGTTTATGTTTTGGGTGAACTTGGTGAAGGCCTTGAAGGCAGTAAATTTTGTTCCTTTTAACATTGATTTTTTATTTGTTGGATCGTAAGAATTCATTTGCAGTTTCCAAGTTGTTGTTTCTGTCCAACATTTGAAGTCAGTTTATTTATGCTTTGATTTTGAGACTAAACTGATATCTATGTGTCATCTTCTGATATCTGTGACAGGTTTTGTCTGTCTGTGAACGTGGTTGCTTTTATATATGCGAGTTTTCAAGCATGTGACTTAGCGTACCATCTTGTCAAAGAGAAGCATTTGATCAGCCACCACCTTCGACCTCTGTTTGAGTTCATTATAGATCAGGCAAGTCATTAACTTACTATCATTCGCCATTCTAAAGAGCCTTATCTTGTGCCCTCTATGGTATTCCTTTGTTACTTTAGTTCTTGTATGATCTTGGCTCAACTTGGTTATAGATTATTCCTGATATTTTGACTTGCACTTTTAGCTGGTGTTACCCTGTCTCCTGTGAGGCAAAGAAAAACACTTTTTGGTTCCTCTTGCTTTAGCTACATAGCGGTATAGGTTGAATGGGACTTATCTTATAGTTAGGAACAAATGGTGAAAAGTGACTCTGTCATTCTCGTTTGACCAAATTACTCCCCTCGTTGCAGAAGTTTTTTTTCGAAAATTTCAAGCTGTCTTAAGTCTCCCGCAAAATGTTTTAGATCAAACTATGAAGTACGTAAGGTTTGTGTTCTGAAGAAGAGTAGTTGCTTTTTTTTGTTTGTGCAATCAGGTACTTGCATATCTGCTTATGTGTGCCTCAACAGCAGCAGTCACTCGCGTTGATGATTGGGTTTCAAACTGGGGAAAAGACGATTTCACAGAGATGGCAAGTGCCTCGATTGCTATGTCCTTCTTGACCTTCCTTGCCTTTGCTTTCAGTTCACTCATTTCAGGTTATAACCTATTTAACCAAGACTCTCTCTGATCCTCCCAACTTTTTTGTATAGGTCCACACTCCTTGTGTGAATGTATAATAAAAAAGATCAAAATATATCTCTTAGCATTGTAATTACGATATTATTTTTGTAGACTATAAAGGTTTTCAAAAACTCTGTAATCATTGAGGTTAATAAGAGAGGCATATTCTGTTGTCAAAAGGGTTACTAAAACTCTGACAGAGCAAATGGCAACAACTTTCAGTTCTTGAGACCTCAGACTTTGGCGACTATTGATATTCTGTGATTTTTGAATGGAGAAAGGGTATTTTAGTCATCTTGCGTTTTGGACTCTCGGACTTCCTGCTGCTGGAGAATATATCAATAGTCGCCAAAGAAAAACAAAAGGATTGTGCTTTGATAGAGAGAGACTCATTTCTCATCTCAACAAAAACTAGGGTTTTTAGCTTTCTCAGATTTGTTATAACTTCACCAAGTTTTGACCTTTAACCACCGATCCAATGGTTGGTACGAAGAGACTTGTTGGTTCCATCGATGACTCCCTCACGAGGAACCGTGACGATGAAGTTGAGGCGATGTTCAGGAGGAGAAAGCAACTAAAGACAACGACGAAGACGACAACACCATTGAGCTTGTCTTCTTCGATGAACTGGTCTAAAAACGATGAGCTTGTCATTCTCGGGGTTAGTTAGTAAATTCTCTGCAGCTTCTCTAAGTTTATTTCTTTATTCTCTTTTAACTATTTTTACTACTCTGTGTTGTGTGTGTAAAAGGGTATTGTGGACTATGAAAATGAAACGAAATTGAGCTATAGATCTGACTGGGATGCCTTTTACCGTTATATCAAAGATTCTGTAGAAGCAAAGTTTTCGAGAAAGCAGCTCATTGATAAGGTCAAGAGCTTGAAGAGAAAGTTTACATACAATCAGGGGAGATCTAACGATGGGGAAGAACTTTCTTTTACTAATACTGATGATTATGAAATCTTCAAACTTTCATTGATCATATGGGCTGAGAATGAAACAGAGAATGTTTCTAATGAGAATATGGACCAAGCCAAGGTGAGTGTGTTTGTTCTGTTTTTCTACCATTCTCAAAACATAATGTAAAATTTTTGTGTTACTAATGATGTGCAATGAATTAATGATCTTGTTTTCTTGTTTTGAATAAGGATTTTCCTTCTGGGGAGAAAGAGGGTAGTGATGTGCCTTGTGCAGAGCAAGAGCGGGTGAGTATAGAGATTGATAATGGTGAGAAAGAGAAATTGGACCAAGCCAAGGTGAGTGAGTTTAATTTGTTCTGTTCCTACAAATCTTCTTATTACCACCTCAAAACATGAATTATTGATCTTGGTTTCTTGTTTCGAGTAAGGATGTGCTTTGTGAGGAGCAAGAGAATAAGGATGTGCCTTGTGAGGAGCAAGAGAATAAGGATGTGCCTTGTGAGGAGCAAGAGAATAAGGATGTGCCTTGTGAGGAGCAAGCGGATAAGGATGTGCCTAGTGTGGAGCAAGAGCGGGTGAGTATCGAGATTGATAATGGTGAGCAAGAGATGAGTGAAGAAGATGATGTGGATGAGTTAGGTGATATGGAGGACACACTTGACTCTGGGATATCGTTTCATAGTTTAGATTATAGTGGTGAGAAAGATAAGAGTGAAGAAGATGGTGTGGTTGAGTTGGGTGTTCTGCAGGAGGTACTAAAGGCAGATACATTTTTTCAAAGTTTAGGTAGATATCAACAAAAATTGCTGCTTCAGAATTTGGAAAACATTGGAGCTGAAAAAAGAAAAGAGTTAATCGACGAATGGAAGGCCTTGTTTGTTGAAGAGCTGCAATTGAGTATCAAGAAACTAACTTTCACCGCAAAGCTTGCAAACGGAGGAGTTTCTCCTTGATTCAAGAAAGAAAATTTCTGCTTTTGGAATGATTTCGATGTTTTAGGTTCCTTGTATTATTGGTGCTTGTTTTGTCTTATGGTGTAACTTGTTCTATGTACTATCCTTATCGTTTCTTTCACTATTGAACCACTCAATCTTTGGTGCCGTATTGATAAGAAAAACATGATGTATCTATGATCCGTTCTTGTTCTAGATTAGATAAGTAACATTTTAGAGCATATACAAACGTCAACACTCTTGATTTCTGTTCCTTGTCACCACCATTTTTACAGGACTCTTCCTTTTGGGCTGGGCTTAAATAACGATTGTTCAGGCCCACTAAGATTCATGTTATTGTGTCACATTCGAGAAAAAGACACAACCACTTAAAGCCAAGATTCGCATTTTGCCACATGCCATTAATTTTCACCTTGTGATTGATATTGTTTTTCATTTTTTGTACTGCACGCTCAACGAAGACTGACCATAGATCAAATATATTTGTAGAAAATAATAATGGAAAAAAGAGATTGATGAAGACGAAATGTAATGAAGACGAAAAGAAAATAAAAAAAAGAAACGACGAATATGGACGTAATTTTTCAGCGAAAACATATGCTTTGGGACCCACACTTTCACATTTCAACTTTATCATCACACCGAAACACTAAACACCAAAATCCCCGACAAATTTAAAGAAAAATTTTCCAATTTTTTTGTTTACTCTATCTCTCTGTGAGATTCTCTCTTCAAGCTCAGGCCTTTAGGCTTTAGGTTTCTTTTGGGAGTCTCCTTGAGCTCTGTAATCACTCTCTAGAACCTATTTTGCCTCCTAATGTTAGTGGGTACGTCTTTGTAACTGACTCTTGCTTCTGCATTTTTCGATCTTTGTTGCTTTTGATGAGATTTGGGGACTGTCTTCAGGGGGATTTGAAATATTTGACATCCTCCATGTTTTTTTAAAAGTTGAATCTTCACTTAAGCTACTGTTCTTAGCTTCATGAGATCTGGGATCTCGAGGCTGCTAATTTTTTTTTGCTTTGATTTCACATTTTAATGGGTTTGAATTTGCTCATCTCTCTAGTTAGGTTTGGTTAATGTTTTGCTTACATTTTCATTAGCTGAAGTGACTTGAAGAAACTGGCTTGTGGTTTTGATGGATTTCTTTCTATTAAAAGTTTTGGTTTCCCTACAAAGATGTCTTTTTTTGTTAATTAAAGTCTAAAAGTAACTAATCTCTATCTGTACTTGTGTAGGGTTCATCATTTGAGTCTATAACTATACTGACTTTTCACTGCTCATTTCCTTTTTAAATCTATTGTTTCCCTTTCCTTACTTTGTTCATCATTTCGTCTTCCCTTTTACTCAATAGATACAGCTCTGTGATTGTTGCAGGGTGTATTTCTCTTCCTTTGGTATATTGCTCTGTGATTTATTTAAAATAAGCCATAAGGTCTCTTCTTGTGATTGTTGCAGGGTGTTGTACTGGAATCTTTAAGATGAACCAAGGAAGATGAGTCTCTCACGGTCTTACAAAAACCAAGTCTTGGAATGAGGAGCTGTCCACTGTTGTAAAGTAAGTCATTAACATGGGATCATTTGCTGGTTCCTGTGAAATTGTTGAGGAGAAGGATGTGGTCAGGTTGGCCAAACATTCTAGCAGATATTGTATGTCACCTTTGGGATCAAGTAAAGATATGGAGCAGCGTCCTGCACTCAAGTCAGGGTACCAAGGTTCTATGGAGTATGATATTGATCAGCTTTTCCAGTCTATAACTATAAAACCATCACCCAGACGAGTGATGGGCTCTTCTTTCCATCATCTTGAGACGAGCGCAAGTGCTGGTACTAGCAGGAGCACAAGCCCTTCAAAAAAATGCGCTATGAAAAAGCCCTATCCCATGGGAACCCCTCGATCACCAAGAGTTGGCCCCTCTGATTCAATATCACTGAAGCAGGCTCTGAGAGATCTTTGCATCTCCAAGGCATCAGAAATGGCTTCCCAGAAACGTTTATCAAAATCTGCTGCTGCATCTCCGAGGGTTTCTGAAGCAGACAGGATAAAGAGTCTTTACAGACAAGTTTTAAGTGAATCTACCGGCAGGTCTGGGCTTCCTGTGGATAAGGGTAAAAGCTTGGTTGAAATATCTTTGACGCCGGTAAACGATATACCCAGCTCCTCCCAGAGTGTACCTCAGCGGTTTGATGTCCTTGAGACAGAGCCTTTTAACTTCATTTCTGAACCATCTCAGGCTGAAATCCTTCTCCACGTACTTGGAAATAGCTCGGGATTAAAGACAGTGGGATATGAAATGCTGGAGAATGCATCAATGTGTAAATCCAACAAATCTGGATCTTGTCTCAGTTCTGGCAGTGGAGATTATGAGATAGAGATAGATGAGAATCCTACATCTCCTCCTCATGTGGTCATTGAAGATCAATTGGTGGAAATAGACAAACATGTTACCTCACTGCCTTCCTGTTCTGGCAGCAAAGTTGATGCTGAAGAGCTAGACAGGAGCATCGTCTCATCAGCTAGAGTGAAAAGTGAGCCAACCGCTTTGGGCTCAGGGTTAAAAGGAAAGTTGGATAACTCACCTAGTTCAGGAACAGAGAAGAGCAAACCGGTAAGCAAGGTAACAAGAAATATCCCACGTCCCAAACCGCGGCCAAAGAAGAAGATATTGCTTACAAAGAAGCTAAAAATTGTTGTAGCTTCTGCTACAAAAATGGTCGAGGAAGTCGATACTTCCTTAGAGCCTAGTGCAAGTCAACTTCTGTGCCAGAGATGCCACTGTGCGGTAAAGAGCACCAGCACTGAAAACCACCCGCCCTCTAATACTAGTCATAGTACTGATAAGAGTGTTAGTATAGAAGCAGATCAAGAATCACTCGCAAACGCGCGTCTCATTCGCATTGTGAAGTGTAATAAAGAGGCCAACAAGGGTTCCTCTGATTCTTGTGAGGTTAGTGATAGCGGTGAAGCTGTTATTGTCAAGAAACAAGAAGTCTCTCCAAGCAATTATAGTGGAAAAGGTGATGCGGATGAACAGATAAGAGAGAATCCAAATTCCAACGAAAAATTTGAATTCTCGTTGAGCTCAAAGAATAGCCTAGGGGATTATAGCAGCAGCACAAGCATGAGTGAGGAGAGCAATCTGAGCAGGATTAGCTGTGGCAATAAACCTCACATGTCTATGGATGTGAGATGGGAAGCAATTAAGCATGTTAAGTTGCAGTATGGCTCTCTAGGACTCCGACATTTCAACCTTTTGAAAAAGCTTGGTTGTGGAGATATCGGAACAGTCTATCTTGCTGAGCTGGTTGGTACAAACTGCCTGTTTGCCATAAAGGTCATGGACAACGAGTTCTTGGCCCGAAGGAAAAAGACACCAAGGGCACAGGCAGAACGGGCAATCCTTAAAATGTTGGACCATCCTTTTCTGCCTACCTTGTATGCGCAATTTACTTCAGATAATTTATCGTGTCTGGTGATGGAGTATTGTCCTGGTGGTGATCTTCATGTCCTGAGGCAGAAACAGCTCAGCAGGTGTTTCTCCGAACCCGCAGCTAGGTAAGATTACAATTCACTTTGTTGTTATGAATTTGTAATGCTCACAAAGTCTTTGTCTGGTTAGCAAATTCAGTGGTAATATTCAGTAAAACTGATGATATTGTTGACAGGTTCTATGTAGCAGAAATCCTCCTTGCGCTAGAGTACTTACACATGCTTGGTGTTATATACCGAGATTTGAAACCAGAGAACATTCTAGTCCGAGAAGATGGTCACATCATGCTTACAGATTTTGACCTCTCACTCAGATGTGCGGTGAACCCTACTCTTCTCAGATCAACTTCTCCACCCGAGAAAGATCCCGCAAGGATGTCGGGTCCATACAACACATCCAATTGCATACAACCTCTATGTATTGAACCATCATGTCGAGTCCCATGTTTCAGCCCTAGGCTCTTATCAACCCAAGCTAGAAACCAAAAACCAAGAAAACCGAAAAGGCCTGATCTTTTGACACAACAGTTCAGATCATTGCCTCAGCTTGTGGCTGAACCAACCGAAGCAAGATCAAATTCGTTTGTGGGAACGCACGAGTACTTGGCCCCAGAGATCATTAAAGGAGAAGGACATGGTGCTGCAGTAGACTGGTGGACATTCGGGGTCCTTCTCTATGAGCTTTTGTATGGGAAGACACCTTTCAAAGGTTACGACAATGAGGAGACACTGTCCAATGTTGTATACCAGAACCTCAAGTTTCCTGATAGCCCGCTCGTGAGCTTCCAGGCAAAGGAGTTGATCAGAAGGCTGCTGGTGAAGGATCCAGAGAGTCGTCTCGGGTCTGAGAAGGGAACTGCAGAGATCAAAAGACATCCCTTCTTTGAAGGATTGAATTGGGCTCTCATCCGATGCGCCATACCGCCTGAGCTGCCAGATATCTATGACAATGGTGCCACGGAAGCGACTTCTCCTGAGGGAAATAATAGGTATCTTGAATGTAAAGCCATCGGAGATCATCTCGAGTTCGAGTTGTTTTAGAGGATAGTGAAAGACAATAAGGTCTAAGCAGACAGTAAACTTTTCTGTTAAGCTATTAATCTATTTATTCTGAGTCTTCTAATAGGTTAAGTTTTGCCTCTCTTTTTTTTTTTTTTCGCTTACCAGATTGATCCAGAATCTGAATTTATAAAATTCGAATCTAACTCTATATCTAAAAGAGTCTTAGTAACAGCATCATAGAAGTTGGCAGCAATATCATCTTTAGAAGTTATAAAATCTCACCCAAGTTGGTGAATATATTCTTTAAGGAATTTAGAGAAAAATCTTCTTCTTTACTTTTTCTTTGGCGGGACGTGCTTTTTTTTGGACTGGTGTCACGGCAAAGCAAATTCTCCTTTAAGAAGGTTGAAGCAAAAGCAAAAGCCCAAAAAAAGAAAGAAAGCAGACACTGAAAGCAGATAAATAGAGTTTAAGTGTTTGGAGCAGAGAAATAATCCAAAGGAACAAAGAAGAACATGAATAGCACCAACTCAGGAGCTACAGCTTCGACCAAAAGCAAGATACCAATGGATGAGAACCAAGAAGAAGAGATATGGCGAAAGTTTCAAGCCCGAGAAGAAGAGATCGAGAGAAAGAAGATGGCTGTTAAGGACAAGATTCAACAGCGACTTGGGTTTGCAGAAGAAGCCACAAGAAGTTTGACACAGACATTGGAAGTAAGTTTAACAAGCTATTAACACCAACAGAAAACACCCTTTTCAAAATAAGCTATAGCACCAATACAAAACATACTCTTCAAAAATGCATATGAATGCTAGTGGACTTTCTATGAAAACTTATGTATCCGTATTAAATAACATCAACATTGTCTCAAAGGGGCTAGAGATCATGGGAGATCCAATGAGGAAGGAAGTGGGGATGGTAAGAAAGAAAATCGAGATGGCAAATAGAGAAATCAAATCTTTGTCTCAGAGCTGCCAGAAGAAGGTTTGATATAAGGGTCTTTATTAACAATCCTGCTTACTTTTACCTCTATAACTCTTTTATATCCATCAATAGTCACACCAGATGATAAATAAATGTCAGGAGAAGGAATACAAAGAGATCCAGGAGGCATTCGACGAAAAGAACAAAGAGAAATCTCACCTTGTTTCAATCTTAATGGAGGTAAATCAACCGTACTCTATCCCAGCTCTGATTCCCTAAGACTTTTAGCTTTGTGTATAGTTGTGGTGCTGATCGCAATCTCGGTGATCTTCTTGGCAGCTACTGGCTGAAAGTGAAAGAGTAAGGGTGAAGAAGCTGGAAGATATCAACAAGACTGTTGGGTCCTTGCGATAATCAATTCTACCTTTTACATGGGAACTTGTTTGACTGTTGAGGTTTTGGATCATTTATGGATTAAAATTCCTTTATTAAAGTGAGAAAAGGTGTAAAAGAATGTAATGGAAAAAAGGTTTGCCTCAGGGCTTTAAGAAATTCATACCTAAAGATGGTTTTGTTCCTTGTGAGTATTGTGGCGGCTCCTCAATCAGATTAGAAGGGTTTTGTATTCTTCCAGCAACTTCGGGATGTCATTAATCCGCAACTGAGAATAGCAATGGACTTAGACATGTCAGAGTGCATGTTTAAATTACGAACATGATGTGTGTTAAGATGCATAAAAGATGTAGACCGAAAAATAAGGAAGAGATAGAGTAATGCATATTGTCAATGGTGTTATGCGTCACAGTGGTAACATCTATTTCTTTTGGGCTTCTTGCGTATTGGGTATTCTGAGTGCAGATACGAAAACTAAAAAAAGTACATGTGCTCAAATCAACTTAAAAATAGATTATTTAGGCAGCCACATAATTCAAGGTGAGATTCGTGCAAGGGTCTTTACGATGATTCAACACGTAGATTAATTGGTTTCAAATGTTCAAGAGAGCTAATTACAGGAGGAAATCATGTGGTATTACCTCGGAAGAGCTTTTCATATGATAAAATGTAAAGGTCTTCGTTCCAGGGAGGCCAAAATCAGCAGATGTTAAGCTGCTCTGTGTACTGAGAACCTCGCCACAACGATGGAAATAAACATGTGTGAAGGAAAGGAAGAAGCAAATGTAAAATTTCATAGCATGCAATAGTTTTTAGAAGGGGTAGAGAAAACAAAACTTTTACAACCTTAAGAAATGAATCAGTTTCGATAATTTCTTCGCATTAACAAGTCTCAAGGGCATATTCAAAACAAAGATGACATCCATGTCAATTTTTTATGTCACTCCTAAAATCCCACAGGATTTATCTAAATTATCTTACTGCCATGCCATGTGGTGATTCCGAAGAACAACCATCTGACTAGACATACAAAGATAATCAAAGTAAACAAGAACTTTGTCCAAAACAATTGGCATGGGTAAGAAAGAACTCACGTGAATTTTCGGGTAAGAAAGAACGCTGATAATCTCGAAGTAAGGAACCAAGATCTTTTAGTTGTAAAGTTCTTGGAGTGGACTCTTTCCAATGCTGACGAAGTGCTTGAGCGGCCATCTTTTCATTGGGAAGCATTTTAGTACAGGATAGCACAATCATACATACCGAAATAGAGAAGGGAAAGATCACCTGAATCATAGAGGCCCGGTCATCAACTACATCTCCCTCAATTAATCTTGTTCCTAATTCAACGAATTCTTGATCTTCTGACTCCTCGGGAATTTGAAGGCGCAACCCTGATGAAACAGATATTCCCATTTTCTTTTGCAATTCAACAATACTGCATCCCTCTTGTCCCCTTTCCTGCCGTGACCAGGCTCTCGATTGTTTTAACAAGTTTTTTTTAAAAGAAACAAGTTGAAAAGCTAATTTGACTGCATTGGCAAGAAACACATAAGATGATATGTAGGAACTCAAATTACCTTGTCCAATTCTCTCTCTGACTCATTAATTTCAGGAGGGTTTATAAGTTGAGGTACAGAAGACCTCTTGGCTATCGGATCATCTGAGAAAAGCGAAAAAAAAAGGGTGAGGTTGTGGTGAAAGTGGAGAAGGTTGGAATTAGGTCTCTATCTAGAGTTCCACATAGTTCTTTCTTTAAACACAAATAAGAAATTTTCAGAAGGCTAAAAAGTTCACTAAAATTTAATCAGATGGGTAAATTTCATAACTTCCAATACAAACTAGATAAAGAAAAAGAGCGTGCTAGAAACTGAAGAGTAGCTAATTGCCTAAAATCTATGACCAACAGGATGATTAGTTTGTCTGGCGACACTAAAGAATATTAACATATGAAATATATCCAAAGATAATAATGATGATGTGTGTACACACAATGATAATTTAGTTGGCATCAGTACAAATAAGAATAAAATACCTTCGGGAACCAACCACCAGAGATCACCGAAGGTCAATTTTCCATCAAAACCACCAATTAAAAGATGACGAGCCCCAATACCAGTCATGGTATGGTAAGCTCGAGGAGGTGGAGGCTCATTGCTCATTGGTAAACGCTTCCACTGAGCAGTTACTGGAATGTGAAGACAAAAATTTAGCAGAAACAGTAACAATGCATTGAAAAAACTGCACAGCGATAAAAATGACAAATTCCATCACAGTTAATCATTTCCTACTATTGTAATTTTTTTCGGTGAATTTCGGATTTGTGGGTTGCTTTGACAAATTTTCGTGATCCTAGAACAATCTAATGAGAAGAGTGAGCAAAAACCTACCTCTGTCCAAAATTATAGTATCATTATAATAGACATCATAACGACTCAGCCATCCACCAGTTCCATGTCCCCCAAACAACAGAAGCTGCATAAACAAATTTAATGATGTGAGTGATGAAGGTCACATGAACCCGAAAGAAAAAAACAAATGAATAGCATATTGATTAACAGAGTAACAACAGAGACATACATAATGCCCTCCAGATGTAACTGTATGACCACATCGAGATGATGGAGCTTGTCCAGGAAGCTTGAGTTGGGTCCATCCAGGTGTTTCACGCTCTTTCTTCCACAACAAAGGTAAACCACAATATGATCAATAAGAAGACAAACTAAGAGGTAACCTACTACAGTCGATGCATTTCTAAGAAAATAAGGATGAACCTTCATCTATCAGACCCTTCAAAGCCCACAAATCACCCATGATTGGGCCACCACCTCCTGCCAAAGATAACCATATTTACACACCAATTTTCACTTTTGTTGTTATTGACTCAAGCCAAACAAACTGTGATCATGACCTATTCCTTTGATTTTTATATCTTTCAGGAGTCTGATTATTCAGCAATCACACTTATCAGTTCCGATGTTCCGTAAAATAAGGGGAAAAGGACTTGAGTAACAATGTTTTCTTTGTAGTGATTATACCAAACACCTTAACATATTCAAGGAACGAAATCAAGGTGAATTCGGAAGCCAACAGAAAGAATCTACAAGATTTTTGGTGTAGTACCTCGGCCACCAAAAACAAGTAACCGTTTCTCAACCATGGTGGCTGTATGACCACATCTAGGAGGTGGCAATGACCCCGAAACCGACAGCTCCATCCATTCAAGGGACACTAATGGATACCAAGAAACTTAGCATTATCGGCATATAAAAACAGTTTATTGCAAAACTGAACTAGAAGAGAAAGATTATGATTCACTTGTATCCATAACATATACATCTGACAGCCACTTTTTACCATCCCAGCCGCCACACCTGCCAACGATCTAGGTTTAGCTATGCAGGTAGCAAGATTAAATATAAACCTAAAAGATGATGGCGTCTAGGTTTGATACTTACAATACAATTTTTTGGTTCCCGATAGCAGCAGCAGCAGCAAAATCACGAGGTGTAGGTAAGTCGCCGAAGCTAGTCAGTTCAGACCACTGCCATATATCTGCAGCAAATGTTAGCAGAGTCATGGAGAGAGATATCATAGAAGTGCCGAAGCAGAGTAACGAAAATTGATTTATAGAAACAAGCTGTATAACTTACATACATGTCTCACACGACATTGTTAAAACTTACATACGTACCTGTATCAAGAACCCAGAAGTCCCCCAACCTGAAATTGATTTATAGAAACAAGCTAGTTAAGGCCGGTGAAAATAGAATGTATAGCCGCTATAACGAAAAGTATAAAGTGTGTACCTTTTGCCACCAGAACGTCCACCAAAGATGAACATATGGCAATCGATTGTGATGGCAACATGAAATGCACGCGGTGTAGGACCTACTTGTCCTTCAGACTCGCTGCCAGTACATTCTGGCTCAAACCAGAGTTTGTTTTCTAGTCGACAGGGTGAACAAAAAAACAACCATAAGACAAGCAGTTTTCACATGATCAACGATGGTACACTTGAAGACCATAAAGGAACCATTTTTACTGATACTCAAAACAAGGAGAAGGAGAAAAAAATACTCAAAATATGAAGTACTAAAAAAAACTAGCGAAACAAGTAAGAAAGTATCCATCTGATTCATCTTCAACACCGGATCCAATAATCTCATGTAAAGTTTGTATTTTTCTATATTTTCGCAAATACTAAGTGATAAAAAAACCAACTTTGATGAAGCACCACCCTAAGCAAGCTAACAGTCGCTAGACTACCAGAAACACTAGTCATCACAAGCAAAGCAATCCAGGAGCGTAACTCATAAAAAGCATCTTCCTTGACAATCCTAGACTGAATAATCCTAATGAAAGTTGTCAAGTAAATCGCAATTAAAACAATTAGGAAGCTTTCAACAAAACAGAACCATCGAGAAGCCAAAATAAAGGGATCAGAGGATGATGTTACCGATATCATAAACAATTATATCACTGAGGAATTTCTTATCGACGAGACCACCGAACACCACCACCATGGATTTTCCGACATTGACAGCTGTATGTCCACTGATACACAAACACCAACAAGATCAGCTGAAAATTCAAAAAGCAACAAAATATAGAATAAGAGAATTATACCTCCGCGCCTGCGGAGGAGTTCCACTGAAATCGGAAGAAGAAGCTTGAACCCAGTGATGCATTTTAATTCAGCCGATGATCACGAAATCTCACGGTGATTGGATTCGCTTCAAGTCAATTCAATTTTGCAGATCCAAAGATCTTACATTAGACAAACAATTTGGTTTATGATTTTAATACCGGTTTAGTTGAGGATGTACCGGTTTTCTCCGGTTATTAAAATTGAAAATCCAGATTATTTAGGTTTAAAAAGCAGAGGAGTTTGAGTTTTTAGATTCACCGATTAAAAATCTTTGTTGCAGAAAACAATGGCACTCATGAGCTCACTCGATGAATTCGTGACTCTCGTCGTGAAGAATCCATGTTATCAACAAGACGACGCATCTTCTTCGAGTCAAGATATTTCGATCTCAGCTTCTGAAATTGCTTCCTGGAATTTGTCAGAGATACTCTCTTACGGAAGAGTAAAAGTTCGAGCTCATCGAACTAGGCAAGTGTTCATATACTTGTCATCCCCAATCTCGATTTCAAGTTTTGTTTCGTGAACTCTTGGTTTTTCGTTTTCTACGCAGGCTTATTCAGGAATCCTCGTATTTCCATGGTCTTTTAAGCGGAAGCTTCAGGTATGTATGTGTCTCTGCTTCATTGTATATACAAGTATTTTGGTGTATATATATTGCTTCCAATTTTGTGTTGTGTGTATGAATTGATTGAAATTGGATTTGTAACAGTGAATCAGGCCTTGATCATATCTCTGTTGAATGGAATCCAGAGACTTTCTTGAATCTTCTCATGTTTTTGTATGGTTACGATATAGAGATTACATCCACTAGTTTCTTACCTTTGTTTGAGGTTAGATTTTTGTATCAATCCTCTGCTCTCCTTTTTTCGTTTTTCTCTTGTTACATGCTAATTATCGAATTCTGAATGACGAATATATAGACTGCGCTCTATTTTGGGGTGGAGAAGCTTCTCTCTAAATGCAAAAGCTGGCTTTCAGTGTTGGCATTATCGAATGATACCGCATTACCGAAACTAGAATTGTCTGACCTTATTCAGATGTGGAGTTTTGGTCTCGAGCATGGTTAGAATCTTGCGAGAAATCTCTTATTAGTTGTTAAATTAGTTAACTTTTTTAAATCGTTATTCATTTGGTGATAACTTACAGCTGGAGAATTTGTACCAGATCTCTGTGTGGCCTATCTTGCAAAGAATTTCGTATGTACCACTTACTCTTCCCATCTATCCTTCCTCGTAGCTGTTGGGTGTGCTCGTGTAATCCTCTCAATGATATGTAGGATGTATGGTAGAAAATAATGATCTTATGTTTCAAAAAATCTAACTTCTTCCAGTTTGGTAGTCTTGGTAGCTAATAACGGATCCTTTTGTCTTCTGCAGATGTTGGTGAAATCTGATAAGTATTTTGGAAATGTTCCGTATGAGTTGTTGATGTGTTGCATTAAACATTCCCACCTGACTGTACACAGGTAAGTTTGTGGCCATTTTCTATCTTATCAGTGCAAATATACCTAAGATTCTCACCTTTGACTTAACTCTGACAGCGAGATGCATCTTGCTGATGCACTTCTTGTTTGGCTTGATACCGGCAGAAGAATGTCTGACTTGTCGGATAGTAGTCAAGATAACACAATCAACTTGATGGAACAGGTAACGTTTAGAAGGTCTGTCGCCTATGCATAGATGAATAAAGATGTTTAGCTTTATGGAACTGTTGTTTTCACTTTAGGATTTTTTTTGTTTTCTGGGAAATTATATTGCAGGTCCGTTTTAGTCTTTTGCCGCTGTGGTTTATTGCAGGTAATGTCATGACAGATGCCTGTGATATATCTCCTACTTGATGATTTAGCAGAAAGTCGTTTAGTTTAGTTTGTTCCCATATTTCAGGAAGAAGCAAGTCTCATGGATTCTCAAAGTTTGCTGATCAAAGCATTGAATTGGTGACTAAACTAATGAAAATGCCATCCACATGCTTGGTCGATAGTCTAACAGATGGCCCTCCTACTGATCTTAGAGTTCGGCTGACCGAATACTCTGAGGTATGTATTCTTCAATGAATTTTCTTCCTGGATTTGACTAACTAGTTGTGTCAGGAATTGTTTTTCAAGTTTTGATAGAATTTCTACGAGTATTTGTGTTGTGCATCTTATAAAGTTCACTTATGTACTGTGTTATAATGAAATTTTTTTCTAAAGTAGTATTACATCCACATCCAACTTTTTCATTACGACGACATATAAATCCAAGTCTGTCCTACATTTCATATATTTAGACATTGGATGTCTTTGATTCATTTTGATAAATAGGTGAGTCCTTGAAAGCTTTATGTTGTCCTGTCTAATTATGCCTTTGTTCCCTCAATCAGATATTGGATCTCTCAGGATGTCCACAGTTAAATGAAGCCAGTCTGCTACTGTCAATACTGCCTAACTCGTATTTCGCAAACCTCAGGTGGAGAAAGAGTTTGAAAAGTTTCCTAAAGAACCCTGATGACGATGAAAGACATCAAGAACAATTATCTCACAGAACTTTACCAATTTTGTCTTTCGAATCGGTGAAAGAGATTGATATTTCCAAGTGCCAGAGGCTTGATTATAAAGCTGTGATCAAGTGCTTCTCTAAGTCATTCCCATCATTAAGAAAACTGAGAGCTGCTTATCTCTTAAACATCAAGGTGTCCACAATGCTTGAACTTCTCCAGAATTTTCGTGAGCTCACTGAAGTTGATTTAACAGTTGATTTCGCTCCTATAATACCGGTTCAAGCATCGGTGTTTTACTCTGGCCAAGGTCATTGTTCGCTATCGAATATCACAAGACTAACGCTGGAGGGTAGAAGTGACATATGTGGTTAGTCTTTTTTTTTTTTTTTTGGCTACTTTCTTATACTGCCAATTGTTTGATCTACCGTATCAATCAGCAAAGTCCAAATATGCTCTACTTTGACAATCCAAATCCCATCTATTTTTCTTGTTGCTGCTAATTAATTAAAAGGTAAATAAACTGTATATTTTCGTAGCTGATACCTCAATTTTGCATTGCAACAGATATGGAACTACGGAGCATCTCTAGAGTATGTGATTCGTTATGTTACCTGAACATAAAAGGGTGTGCACTACTCTCAGATGCATGTATAGCATATGTTATACAGAGGTGTAAGAAATTATGCTCTCTCATAGTTTGCTATACCTCTTTCTCGGAAAATTCGATTTTGGCACTATGCGCTACTATTTCTATGACCAATGAGCATATGGATTCAAGCTCATTAGCATGCAGTCTTCAAATGCTTCACATGAGTAAATGCGAGGGTGGGTATTTTTGCCATTTCAGTCCCTCGTTAATGTAAAAGATCACGGCTCTAACATAAATTTAGTGTTACATTTGCAGGAAGTAGTGAGACATCACTTCTAAAGTTGATAACTCAGACACAAAAAATGAAGAGTCTTTGCTTAAGGGATACAAAAGTTTCAGACAGTGTGCTGTGTGAATTACCCGGCTCTTCCTTGGAAGCACTTGATATTTCAAATACCATGGTCAGTCATTCATTTGTTAGTATGGTATATCTTACTTCCACGGGACATATCCTTATCTAAGTGATGCTCTGATTCATTATCTATAATACATCAGCCCCATTAATGCTCGGAGCTTTTTACAGATATCTAGGATGGCTCTTACTCATGTAATTAGCAGAAATCCTAATCTAAAAAGCCTCAAAGCAAGGGGATGTAAAAATCTGCTTCAATTACAAGTTGATGGGAGAACTGAAAATTCCTCTCCATTGTTTTCTGGTCAAGAGGTGTTTAAATGTTTAAGCAAGGGGAGTGGATTGGAGGAACTTGAGATTGGTTGGGGGTTTTCTTATTTCTCTCTTGAGTCTTTGAGACCTGCAGCTTCGTTTCTACGAGTTATAAGTGTGGGTTTGGGTGCTTCCTTAGGTGAAGATGCTTTAAAGCTTCTACCTTCAACTTGTCCTTTGCTAGAGTCTATCGTCCTCTATTTTCAGGTAGTTCTGATTCTTTTGAAATTCGAAGAGTATTATTGAAAGATAAGTGAGTCTCTGATCTTTTCCCATTTTGAACTAATTTTTGGTTTGCCAGGAAATATCTGATTCTGCCTTGACAAGTATCCTGACATCATCAAAGCACCTGCAAGAGTTAGCTTTGTCCTATTGTTTCGGTGACATATCCCTTCAAAGTTTCAAGTTCTCTATGCCGAACCTGAGAAAACTTAGGCTTGAGAGGGTATCTCGTTGGATGACCAATGATGATTTACTTGTTCTCACACAAAGCTGTCCGAACTTGACCGAGCTTTCGTTAGTAGGATGTTTACACTTAAATTCAGGTGAAATCTTTATTTACTGGGGAACCAAGTCATCTAGCCTCATAATACTGTGCTATTTCTGAAGTTTGCTCACCTCTTGTTTTGATTTTTATCTCTCAGATTGTCAACCTATCATCTCAGCTGGATGGCCGGGAATGATTTCTCTTCATCTAGAGGTTTGTTTTGACCCTTTAAGCTTATTAGTAATGTAAAACTTGTAGTAATCCGTAAGGTTTTTTTAATCTTAAGGTATAATGATCTACCAACCTAAAACTTTTAGAACAGTAACTCGCTTTTATAACTACTTTAACCATATTTGGGTGATAGGAATGTGGAAGTATAACAGAGAATGGTGTCGCTTCTCTCTATGGTTGCGTTGCTCTGGAAGACCTTTTACTTCGCCACAACGTGAGTTTTCTTTTATATATCCATTTTCTTAGTGCTATGTCACATCGCCTCAGCTAGAACTATAAACTCTTTGATGTGTCAAGCTTTATCAATGGTTTCCATGTTCCTGTTTTCTTTTTCTTTGTTAAGGGCTCTGGAATACAGAAAAGCTTCCTTCTTGATGCTACGTTGAAGGTAAATTTCGAGCACTCTCCATGCGTTTTTTACGTCAAGAGATTTTTTTACTTAATTCATATCAAATGAGCAGTTTCCGAAGCTTCGGCTGGTATCTCTGGACATGTGTGATGCAAAGGAAGGCGGCTTCGATGTCCCAGAGGTAAGTAATAACAGAGAACACCTATGAAAGTTTACTCAGTAGCTAAAGAACACCATATGGAATCAGTTCATTGTAGCTTTAGATCGGAACAATATTCGCATACTTTTGGTAATAATAAAGAAAACATTTGTTGATATTGTTTTGGAGTGGCAGGAGAAAGAAGAAGGTCGTAGTCTAAGCATAGTGAAGATCAGTAGATGCAAGTCTGAGAGATGCGCGCTGGGAGGAGGCGTGGCTCCAGATCATAGAGAGACGCTGGTCATGTTATGGAATGGCCAAAACTTCACTAAAACGCTACTAAAACAAAGACTTTGATTACCACTCTAGACTTTATGATGTGCGTGTAGTTGGTTTTGATATTTTTGTTGTAGCTGAAAGATTTTTGTTTTGAATTTAAAATTGAAGTTTGGTCGGTGTAGTTGTAGATTAAATTGTATGCACCTTGACCATCTTGTATTGAATTTTGTTGGCCGCACATAAAACGTGTATGGTAAAGACTAACCATACAGACAAAAAAATTGAGTATTTTTCAAAAAGTAGATAAGCACCACAACTTCTTCAAATTGATGCATTGCACCATGGGTCCATTCTTATAGCCTTGAAAGTAGATAGATGGTGAACGTAAAATGCTGAATTATATAATCAGTAAAGAAATTGTTCATTGCAATGTTAAGTTTTTAAGCTATTATTAAACGATCCGGGAGTTGACTATTTAGATTTTGTGCTGATTTTCATAAGCGGTTTGATGATAAAATAAAATGAAGAAAAATAACGAGGTTTCTTTAGAGGAAACACTCAATATCCGTTGAAAGTCAACTTAGCAGTTGTTATCAAGGTGGGTTTTTTTAATTTAAATATACTAAATAGTCGTATTGTTTAAGATTTTTTATAACGATTGGTCTTCGAAGAAAAAAATCTTGTAAGAAAGCTGGATCAGAATGTAATTTTAGCAATTAAGGTTTCGGGAAAAGATTAAAAAAAAAAAAACAAGAAGTCACGTCTCATAATTATAGTAACTAAAGCAACCAATAAAGTAATTAAGGTATGGCCGTTGGGGACACATTAATATCGTATGTGGACATCTTTCGTTTAATAAAAGATCCACTTAAAATTTAATTTATTGCACAAATAAACCACCGATATTTTCAGCTACAAAAAAATAAAAAGATTTTTATTGGAGATTTTCAATCAGAGAAACCGTTTATGAAGTTTTTAACTTTTAGGTCAGTTTTTGTTTATATGTAATTGGATTTTGTAGGCTCATGAAATTCTAGACTAGTAATTTCTTGAGCATGTAATGATCGAAATTTATCAAATGCTAATATCTCAACTAGCAAAAAAATTTAGACAGTCTAAATATTGTTTCGAGTGGCACTCAGAAAGAACCATATAAAATCAGTGTTCAAGAAAGCGCTAGGCGCTAAGCTGGCGGTGACCCAGTGCCTAGCGCCTAGAACGCCTAATTGGAGCCTAGGCGATTTTTTAGGCGGTTTAGACGTTTATAACATAAAACATTATAAATATGATATTATATATAAAAGTTATATAAAATATCTATATAAAACTAAAAATTATGAAATTATAAACAAAAATTAGATAAAACATTTATTTATATTTATATTAAACAATATATAAATATTTATAACTATATATATAAATAAAACTCTAATTAAAATTGAAAAAATACATTAAACAAGTTCTATGTAATTTTAGGCGGCTAAGACGGTTATCTAGACATCGCATGAGAGTCTAGCGCCTAGTCGACGCCTAGGCGACCGCCTAGACCGATTTTTAGAACACTGTATAAAATATTTGGTCTTTGTGATATAAGGGGACGATCAATAACTAATGACACCACAAAACAAAAATTGTAGAACTAATGATAAATAGCGTTCCAAGAACGTGATCCATGCATGTGGTTTATTATTATTGGGACCCTATATTATTCATGTCTGTATGTGTATATTTGTAACGTGCAATGAAATTTTTTGAGTTTTTGACAGGTCAAATATGATGCATGTACACTATTTCTAACGTGTAATAAAGTATTGACCGTCCATACATATAAAAATCATAAACTAGTGACGCTCTATACAAATAAGAAAAAGAAAAAAAACAAATATATAAGAAAAAAATTCGTCATAGGTGACGCCATACATTACGTGTGCATGTGTTGTTTTATTCAAACTAGATAGGAAAAAAAATACTCAGCTACACGAAGTATGACGGAATACATGGCTACACATGTCAAGTTTAAAAATATACAACCAACTACACGAACTAAATGTATTGCATGCCCACATATACCAACTATATAATGACATGTGCTTAACATCACGAACATTTATTCCGGTACACTAATCAACGAAATCCGGCGTTGACCATTGTTGACCGGTATTGACCGGCATTGACCAACAAAAATATTCAAAATTTTTTTTAGTAATTAGTTAATTTTTTTAGTATTGACCGGTAGTGATTTTAATAATTAGTTAATTTTTTTAACTTCAAAACTAAACTAAAAGTGAAATGAAATAAATTTTATTATTTTTTTTAGAAAAATTGAGTATATGACTCTTTAATCTAAAGTTTGCATGTTTAAAAAATATGAAGTTTATTTTGCTAAAATCAAAATCATAATACATAGTTAAAACTTAAAAACATAGAAAATTTTACATACTCTTTAGTCTAACTTTAATATATTATTAATTTATGTAATTACAATTATTAACAAAAATTTCGTAATAACGGATAAATAACAAAAAAGGTCGTAATTTGTATTTTTTAATATATAGCAAATAAAAAATCTAACGATATTGATTTTAGCAGAAAGATATATAAAATAAGAAGTTAATGTTTTTATTGACAATGTAAAAATAAGGAATTCGCTTAATTATTTTTATTTCACTTTTATTTTAGTTTTGAAATTGAAAAAAACTAACTAATTATAACAATCAATTTATTAAATATATATACGAAATTTAAATAAGTTGAATATACTATATAGAATGTGTGACCGTCTTTAATTATACAATACAATAAAAGATTTAATAGAATAATTTTGGTTTTGTTTTTAAGGATAAAATATAAGAAAATTGAATATTTTTGTTGGTCAATACCGGTCAACGATGGTCAACGCCGGATTTCGATGATTAGTATACCAGAATAAGATGTTCGTGATGTTGACCACATGTCGTCATATAGTTGGTATATGTGGGCATGCAATACATTTAGTTCGTGTAGTTGGTTGTATATTTTTAAACTTGGCATGTGTAGCCATGTATTCCGTTATACTTCGTGTAGCTGAGTATCTTTTTTCCAACTAGATATTCATTATAGTTAAATTTCTTGCCATGATTTGGATTAAATTATAACTGGAATGTATTTTTATAAGAATTTAGGTTCGATGAGTTAAAAGTAGCTAAAACAGGATTAAAGAGAGAACTTGAACATTTGCATTTTGCAGTGTTAACAAAAAAAAAGTAGGAAAAAATCACCAATTCGTTGAGTACACTGCAAATTTTTATCCATTAAACAAATAATTAAACATTTTGGGAACTCTCTAAATCTTATAATGATTTGAATTTGATTATTAAATAGTACTATTATTAATGATTGTTATGATGATGCCACACATTATCCATTACTCTTCCGTTTCAATTTAGTTGTCGTTTTAGAATTTAAATTTTGTTTCATAATAGTTATCGTTTTAGGTTTTCAATGTAAATATTTGGTGAAAATTCCAGTTTTATTCCTATTGTTTTAATGTTTTGGCCAATGAAATTTTTTATAAAATATATTAATAAAAAGTAAAACAAAAAATTTAATGCTTTTCTTAATTTATGTGAAAAAATCTTAAACGACAACTAAAACGAAACAGAGGGATTATTTAATTTGTTTTAATGAAATGCATGGGGAAAAGCTAAATTGAAAGACTCTTGTCATGTGATGAAAATCCCTTACTTCGTGGGTTGCGATATCTCTTGCGTTTATTTTTGACCGTCCGATCTTCTCATCCAAACATGTGTAGTCATGTTCATTGATTATTTATCTAACCATCGATCTATATGTATATAGATCGCCATATGAATGATTTTTACTCAAAATAGTCTTTAAAATTTATTTGTGTTTAAACCTAGCTTTCAATTTTTCAACTACCAGTTTCTATTAAAGCATTTACTATAAGTTTATATACATATGGGTTTCTACTTTCTACTGATAGAGTGTGCCCATGCTAACATAAATGTCATATAGTTTTTATATGAAATTCGAACTTTAATAGCAAAAGAGTAAGAATCGTTCCAAATTGTACGCAAATATAAAAACAAAAGTAAGTTCAACATTATCGATACTTCATCCGTTTCAAAATGTAAGACGTTTTGTGGTATTATTTTTGTTTTAAAATGTAAGACGTTTTCAAGTTTCTATGCAAATTATATACTCCATCCGTTCCACAAAGAGTGTCATTTTGACACATTTCACACAAATTAAGAAAACATTGAATTATACATATATGCCCCTATTTAATAAGTGATTAATGATTTAAATTCAATGAAAAGTAGCTTTAAGTTAAGGATAAATCAGGAAATTCTGTGTAAAAGTCACATTGAAAATGTAGAATGACACTCTTTGTGAAACAAAAATCAAACTCTAAAATGACACTCTTTGTGAAACAGAGAGAGTATTAATTTAATATTTTTTGATTATTTCTGCAGTGTCATTCATGATTGATTGAATTTTTAATATGCGTGCTTTTAACTAAAACGTCTTATATTTTGAAACAGAGAGAGTAATAAATATGGATTCTCTTCAACGTTTGAAATCTTCAAAGATATGTTTTGTCTCAGCTTAGTGCATTGTACTCAAATCACATTATATCAATCTCTATATGTAATTTATGATCGCATAGTTTTGGAGGGTGTCCAATTTCCATATATGTCCTCCTCTTATATCTTTATCGTGATTAATCTTTGACTGAAGAAAAAAAAACTATCATGGCCAACATTTGATACAGAATTATAACATGCCCAAGCATCTGTGGTCAAGTAGCAGAGGAAGCTTTGGAAAATGGTGACATTCACAAACCTGAGTTCGATTTTTCTTGGAAACAAAAACACATTTGTTTGGAAAGTCTGTCAGTTGGGTCTTGGCCCAATTGGTTTACCTGGTAGCCAGAAATGCAGGTGGCCTGACTACCCCCTGGCACTTAGTCGGAAGGCATTCCAAACTCGGGATAGGTAGAGTGGTAGCCCGTAAGGGCCTAACCGTTAACACGGTGGACCAATCTACTATGTAGCACCTCGGTGCGTTCCTACCGGAGCCGACCGGATAGCCGATAGGGTTTATCAAAAAAAAAAAAAAAAAATTATCAGGAACATTTTAAATCGAAACCTTAACTAATATATATTTGGAACCTATATGAATTCATTATTGCAAACGGTAGAAAGAATTAAAACTCTTATACATGAATGATTTTATATGTCAACGGCATTTGATTTGAACTTTCATAATCTAAGTCAGCGCATCCTTTAAAGTCAGAAGCTCAAACCTGACACCTCAAACCTATTCAAGCTAAGAATGCCTGGTCGACCATTTCAGGTCATGTTTTGTCATTTTTGGGCTACGAAAGCACTATCAAACAAACAACAATTTGTAATAAGAAGCGGAACTAACCAAAAATATCGAACGTAATGTTGAACACAACAATATTTTTCCGAGTGCATTAATTTGATGTCCAAGGAAGATGAACGGCGATTACTTGTGTGATTACTTTCCCAATAATAAAGCACACCGCAAGAAAATTGTGTTAGGGTTTAGATCCCAAAAATAACGATTTAAAGTAGAAAAATAAAAATGCACATTATATGTCATGATTTATTTTTAATGTAGGAATTACATTTTGTTCCTACTACTAAAAGATTTTCACAATGACTAAATCAAAGCCCTCAAAAGTTTGCAATCATTTATTATTATTTTTTTGGTTCTACCCTCACAAGAAAACAAAGACAAGAAAGCAAAAAAGTGACTATTGAGACACCCGTATGTCGTTAACTGTTGACAATGTTTCCTCATCATTTTAAGATGGTAATTAAGGACTAATGAGGAAGTAACAGTATCTGTTAAAGTGTAAGGTAAAACAATTTAAAATTTACTACTTGATAATAATTTGTGTGAATACTTCATATTATTATTTTGAAATATACCGTCATTATTTTGTCATTATAATCTTTATTGTTTTGTCTTAGCAATTAGCTCTAATGCTCTATCCTCTATGCCTCTATCACTAAGCTCATCGTAGTGTAGAATGAAACTGTGGTAGTTTTAACGTTCAATAATAATCACATGCATGTCTGCGCAAAGACTTTAATCTTTTTTCAACTGTTTTTTTTTCTGAATTTCCCTAACAAAGTTTTTAGTTTTTTTTCCCATTTTATTATTGTATTTATGACACAAGCAATTACCTCACCATGAATAGACATTAGACACACGTTCAATCCGTATGTTTAAATTAGACCGTACCACTACCTACAAGATTATTAAACTAATCAAATCATCATTAATTAGTAAAATTTTAATTCATCGAAATGATGGGATCATAATGAGGTGTGATATGTCTGCGAAAGAATCCATTGTCAAGAAAATTCGTCTAAATTAGAAGACGTACTTAATAAAAAAATTAGGTTATGTTGCCAATAATCAAATATATGATATTTCATCACTATTCTCCATAGTGATCTATATAATAAATCCATAAAACAATTATATGATACAAATTTGTAACACAAACACATATTATCAATTCAACATCTTATTTTTCCTATATATAGTAATGAATTTATTTGAGATTTTATAACTTATTGAAATCGACATATATACTAATAAATATTTTTAGTATATTTTTCGAAAATAGTGTAAAATACTATTTTAATCTTATTTACCATTTAATTTTAGACTGACAACAGAAAACATACAAAAAATAGTATTTTTTTGACAAAAAATAGTATTATAAAAGAAAAAATTGTCACTCAAAGCCTTTTTAACCCGCCTCTTCTCTCTCACCTCCAAAGATTCTCTCTCCCCTTTAAATGGTCGCCGGAAACGAATCGACGAACTGAGATTCAAATCTCAACTTTTTCGGCGGCGATGTTAGGACGAGACGAAGATCTGGTCCGAACAATGAGCGGGAGAGGAAGCTTAGCGTCCTCAAGTCACCGGAGTTTAGCCGGAGCTGCTTCAAAAAGCTTCAGAGATGTGTTCGCTCCCCCAACGGACGACGTGTTCGGTGGGAGCGAAAGAAGAGAAGAAGATGACGTGGAGCTCCGGTGGGCGGCGCTTGAGAGGTTACCGACTTACGATCGGCTACGAAAAGGTATGTTGCCGCAAACGACGGTCAACGGGAAGATTGGACTTGAAGAAGTTGACCTCACGAATCTTGCACCTAAAGAGAAGAAACATCTTATGGAAATAATTTTGAAATTCGTTGAAGAAGATAACGAAAAGTTTCTCCGGAGATTGAGAGAAAGAACTGACAGGTAAGACTTTAATTTCAGACAAAAACAAAACAAACTTCTTTTCTTACAACTTTTGTCGTCTGACAAATTTGCTTTTTTTTTTTCGTTTTGTTCTTTTATTTTATTTTTTATTTTGGCGAAAACAGAGTAGGAATCGAAGTTCCGAAAATAGAAGTAAGATATGAGAATATTTCAGTGGAAGGAGATGTTCGTAGTGCAAGCAGGGCTCTTCCGACTCTCTTCAACGTCACTTTGAATACAATCGAGGTTCAGTTTTTTTTTTTGTGGGTAACTTTGTCTTGTTCGATGTTGTTGAGAGAAAGTAAGATCTAAAGAAGATAAAACCTAACTTTACGGTTTTTTGTGTCTTGGCATGAATTTTTAACCTTTTTGGGATAAAGTCTTGTCGGGTCCAAATTAGATATCTTTAAAATGTCAAACTTTATGTGTGTAAATGTCAAAATTGTATGAAACTGTTGTTGATCTCTTTATTTTACTGTTTATTTGTAAAACAGAGCATTCTTGGAATATTCCACCTCCTTCCATCTAAGAAGAGGAAGATTCAGATACTTAAGGATATCAGTGGCATTATCAAACCATCAAGGATGACTTTATTACTTGGTCCTCCAAGTTCAGGGAAAACAACTTTGTTACAAGCTTTAGCTGGGAAGCTCGATGACACTCTCCAGGTTTGTTGTCTTATTGTATTTATGTAAATATATGCGTTTAAAAGCTTCTGGTTGAGTTAACATTTTCCGGGGTCTATGACAAACAGATGTCTGGGAGGATAACTTACTGCGGTCATGAGTTTCGTGAGTTTGTTCCTCAGAAGACGTGTGCCTACATTAGTCAGCATGACCTTCACTTTGGAGAAATGACGGTGAGAGAAACGGTGGATTTTTCTGGCAGATGTCTAGGTGTTGGGACTCGGTACCAGCTTTTGACTGAGCTCTCAAGGAGGGAGAGAGAAGCTGGAATTAAGCCAGACCCTGAGATTGATGCATTTATGAAATCTATTGCCATATCTGGCCAAGAAACTAGTTTGGTTACAGACTATGTACTAAAGGTACAGCTTTTGTGTTTCTCTCTTTTTCTAACAAACAATATATTTTTAGCTTATCCTTGGTTAATGCCATTTGACAGTTACTTGGTCTGGACATTTGTGCTGACACACTTGTTGGAGATGTGATGAGACGAGGTATTTCTGGTGGACAGCGGAAACGTCTAACAACAGGTAAAACTTTTGAGTGTTACATATGTTAACTTTGATATAATATTGCCATGATTTCACTACAGTAATAGTGAAGATGTGTTCATTAACTTGGATGGCTCTTGTCTCAACTGAGCAGGAGAGATGTTAGTTGGACCAGCAACAGCTCTTTTCATGGATGAAATATCAACAGGGTTGGATAGTTCCACAACATTCCAAATTTGTAAGTTCATGAGGCAACTAGTTCATATCGCTGATGTCACTATGGTTATTTCGCTTCTACAACCTGCGCCCGAGACATTTGAGCTTTTCGACGACATTATCCTACTCTCAGAGGGCCAAATTGTCTACCAGGGGCCACGAGACAACGTTCTTGAGTTCTTTGAGTACATGGGTTTCCAATGTCCTGAAAGGAAAGGTATTGCAGACTTTCTGCAAGAAGTTACGTCTAAGAAGGACCAAGAACAGTATTGGAACAGGAGAGAACAACCTTACAACTATGTATCGGTGCATGATTTTGCAAGCGGCTTCAATTCTTTTCACACCGGGCAACAACTTGCTTCAGAATTCAGGGTTCCTTATGACAAAGCTAAAACCCATCCTGCTGCACTAGTGACTCAAAAGTATGGTATATCAAACAAGGACCTGTTCAAGGCATGCTTTGATAGAGAATGGCTTCTTATGAAACGTAACTCCTTTGTGTATGTGTTCAAGACCGTCCAGATAACCATCATGTCTTTGATTGCCATGACAGTCTATTTTAGGACAGAAATGCATGTGGGCACGGTGCAAGATGGTCAAAAATTTTATGGTGCTCTCTTTTTCAGCTTGATAAATCTAATGTTTAATGGAATGGCTGAACTAGCATTCACAGTGATGAGGCTCCCGGTTTTCTTCAAGCAGAGGGACTTCTTGTTCTATCCTCCATGGGCTTTCGCCTTACCGGGTTTTCTTCTGAAGATTCCATTATCTCTTATTGAATCAGTTATATGGATCGCTCTTACATACTACACTATTGGTTTTGCTCCTTCTGCTGCCAGGTACATTTGCTAGTACTCAAGAAGTTCACTAAGGAACTTTCTTTATTTTCTTCTATTTTCATTCTCTTGAACTAACCAAACTTGTTCCATTAGGTTCTTCCGGCAGTTGCTTGCATACTTCTGTGTGAATCAGATGGCACTTTCTTTATTTAGATTCCTAGGAGCCCTTGGACGAACAGAAGTAATCGCCAACTCGGGCGGGACATTAGCATTGCTACTTGTATTTGTTCTTGGAGGCTTCATTATTGCTAAAGGTAAGCATATGATCTCTTTTTACGCAAAAGAACCTATACCAAGCTTTTACCGGATAGTAAAACAGTTGAGTGGATGATACTGTAGAAGTCCTTAAAGATCACATATCTTATCATATGATAGAACATTCAAAATCTGTTTGAACTATAGAACCAAACAGCCCCTCTTGATATCTATGTGATTGTTAAGTGAAACATATATATATTTTTTTTTCACAGATGACATCCCATCATGGATGACTTGGGCCTATTATATATCCCCTATGATGTATGGACAGACTGCATTAGTTATGAATGAATTTCTGGATGAGCGATGGGGCAGTGTAAGATTTTCACCTAGACCTCATCTGGTTGACTTCTCTTTACAAATTTTTGATATAAATTCTGTTATGTTACATGATGCAGCCAAACAGTGATACACGCATCAACGCGAAAACAGTTGGAGAAGTCTTGTTGAAGAGCCGAGGCTTCTTTACAGAACCATATTGGTTTTGGATCTGCATTGGGGCGCTACTTGGGTTTACTGTGTTGTTCAACTTCTTTTACATAATAGCTTTGATGTATTTGAACCGTATGTGCTCTTATTTTTAACTTTCTGGCTATTCAGAACTTTGAACAAGAATCATTTTTTAGTTGACAAGATCTTGAAATTTTTCTTGTAGCTCTCGGTAACTCCAAAGCTACAGTTGTGGAAGAAGGTAAAGACAAACAGAAAGGGAGTCACCGTGGAACAGGAGGTGAAATCTTGTACCTCTTTACTTCTGCAGCTATCTTTTTACTTTGATTATTCTGACTCTACTAAAAAGTTGCAGGTTCTGTAGTGGAACTCACTAGTACTTCAAATCATGGACCAAAGAGAGGAATGGTTTTACCTTTCCAACCTCTTTCGCTTGCATTCAACAATGTGAACTACTACGTGGATATGCCTGCAGTAAGCAAACTGCGTCTCATACTTGTTTTTCGTGTTAGACTTAACTAATGACGTGTATCGATAAGGAGTTGTACTCATTGTTTCCTTTAAATTCTGCAGGAAATGAAGGCTCAAGGAGTTGAAGGCGATCGCCTTCAATTACTAAGAGAGGTTGGTGGAGCTTTCAGGCCAGGAGTATTGACAGCATTGGTCGGTGTCAGTGGTGCGGGTAAGACTACCTTAATGGATGTCTTGGCCGGTAGGAAAACAGGAGGCTACATTGAAGGGAGTATTAATATATCTGGTTACCCAAAGAACCAAGCAACATTTGCTAGAGTCACTGGTTACTGTGAACAAAATGATATCCATTCTCCACATGTTACCGTTTATGAATCCCTCATATACTCAGCATGGCTTCGTCTTTCCGGCGATATAGATGCCAAAACACGAGAGGTTTGTAATACTATGCATTTAACGTTTTAATGTTTCAGAATAATCACTTAGCATGATTTTATAAACTGTAACCTTTTCTTTTGCTTGTTTATGTCATTGATAGATGTTTGTTGAAGAAGTGATGGAGTTGGTGGAGCTCAAACCCCTTAGAAACTCTATAGTTGGTCTTCCTGGTGTAGATGGTCTTTCAACAGAACAGAGGAAGAGGCTTACTATTGCAGTTGAATTGGTAGCTAACCCATCAATTATCTTCATGGACGAGCCAACATCTGGTCTTGATGCAAGAGCTGCAGCCATTGTTATGCGTACTGTTAGGAATACTGTTGATACAGGGAGAACTGTCGTTTGTACAATTCACCAGCCTAGCATCGACATTTTCGAATCCTTCGATGAGGTTTGCCTCCGAAAAAACCACTTTTGAGTCTCAAAACCAGAATAAAATTAAACAATCATCTTTGGTTTAATGCAGCTGCTGTTGATGAAACGAGGAGGCCAAGTTATATATGCTGGAACTCTAGGACATCACTCACAAAAACTCGTTGAATACTTTGAGGTGAATCATTGGTTTTTTTTTACCATCTCTTGGTCCTATGAATTTGTTATATATATCCATGGAAGTAACTGAATCTAGAACCTTACTTGCAGGCTATTGAAGGGGTTCCCAAGATCAAGGACGGATACAATCCTGCGACGTGGATGCTTGACGTCACTACTCCTTCAATGGAGTCACAAATGAGCATGGACTTTGCTCAAATATTCGCTAACTCCTCTCTTTATCGGTATGTGTTTTATGAGAAATGCTACTACTAAACCAAAGTTGTTACACAGTCTTTCTAATCTGAACTTGATGTTTTACTCAGGAGAAATCAGGAACTCATCAAAGAACTCAGTACTCCACCACCGGGATCGAGTGATCTCTACTTCCCGACCAAGTACGCGCAACCATTTGCTACTCAAACCAAAGCTTGCTTCTGGAAAATGTATTGGTCAAACTGGAGATATCCTCAGTACAATGCCATTCGGTTTCTCATGACAGTAGTCATTGGTGTCTTGTTTGGTCTCCTTTTCTGGCAAACAGGAACTAAAATGTAAGCCATTCTTTTCTCTATTCCATTAGTAAATTATCATCTTATCAAAATGTGACGTATTCATCCAAAAACCAAAACAGAGAGAAAGAGCAAGACCTGAATAATTTCTTTGGAGCCATGTATGCTGCTGTATTGTTCCTCGGTGCCACCAACGCTGCAACAGTTCAACCCGCGGTTGCTATTGAGCGAACGGTTTTTTACCGCGAAAAAGCCGCTGGAATGTACTCCGCCATTCCCTATGCAATTTCTCAGGTACTTAACCATTCTAATTATTTTGCCTCAACGTTATATACTTACATGCTACTTTTCCTAAGATATGGTTATCTAAAAATGTTGCAGGTAGCAGTAGAAATCATGTACAACATTATACAAACCGGAGTCTACACGCTAATCCTTTACTCGATGATTGGATACGACTGGACTGTGGTCAAATTCTTCTGGTTCTACTACTACATGTTAACAAGCTTCATCTACTTCACGCTATACGGTATGATGCTTGTGGCCTTAACACCAAACTATCAAATAGCCGGAATCTGCATGTCCTTCTTCCTCAGTCTCTGGAATCTTTTCTCCGGTTTCCTCATCCCTAGACCGGTAAAGAAACTAAGCAACTTACATTTGAATTAATATCAAGAAAAATGTTTTAAGCGCTAGACTAACTGAACTTTTGATGCAGCAAATACCAATATGGTGGAGATGGTACTATTGGGCATCACCTGTGGCTTGGACATTGTATGGAATCATAACATCTCAAGTAGGAGACAAAGATTCGATAGTGCACATCACTGGTGTTGGAGACATGAGTCTCAAAACGTTGCTCAAAACTGGATTCGGGTTCGAACATGACTTCTTACCAGTTGTAGCTGCTGTCCACATCGCCTGGATCTTGGTCTTTCTCTTTGTCTTTGCTTATGGTATCAAGTTCCTCAACTTCCAAAGAAGGTGAAAAAACTTTATTAGAAGAGATTTCAAAAACCTTTATAGATTAGTGTTTGAGAAAGTGTATGAATGAATTCATGTAAATTTTCTTGTATTAACTAATTATTTATTTTTTGTCGTTTCGTATTAATAAACAACAGTTCATGTTTACAATATGATATTTTTCTTATTCAAAATCAAAATACATGGTATATTCTTTATTCTCTAGTGATTCCCGTGAGAAAAGATATTTGTGCAAGTTTGGACTCGTCCCACATCAAGAAAAAAGTTTAAATCTTGTTTTTCAGTTACGAGTCTGAAATCTGACAACTACAAATGTTTTTATTCTCCTAATGAAAATTGATATTTTGAGGGGTAAAAGAAGCAATTATTGAGAATTTGAGATACTAATGGGTTCCACTTAAATATCTGACATCATACACGTGGCACACTATGCTCCGTCCCAAATGAGCGTCGTGTAATTTTGATTAATTTGTTTAACTTTTATTTTTGTCGTCTAGTTTTAAATTATTAATTTATGATTAATTTTAGATTTTATTCCTTAAAGCTTTTTCGCTCGTCACTCTCTCCTCCCAAAGTTGTCTGTAAAACTCAATCTCTCCGTCTTCAATGGTTTACACGATTTCCGGCGTACGTTTCCCACATCTTCCATCGATTAAGAAGAACTCGTCTCTTCCCAGTTTCAATGAAGATCTCAGGAGAACCAACGCTGTTTCCTTCTCTCTGAGGAAGGACTCTCGTTCTTCTGGTACTTGGCTCCTCCATCTCCTTTGTTTGTTCTCAGTATATGTCTCCTTCTACTGTCACGGGTTTCGAGATTCGTGATTTCATGTAGTCAATGTGTGGAATTAATCTTTGAATCTGAATTTGATTATGCTATTTGTCTTCCTTTTGGAATTAATTGTGATAATTTCTTAGGGAAGGTTTTTGCTCGGAAGCCATCGTATGATTCTGATTCGTCTTCCTTAGCTACCACTGCATCTGAGAAGCTTCGTGGCCATCAGAGTGATAGCTCTTCATCTGCCACTGATCAAGTACAATCTCGGGAAACTGTCTCTGACGATACTCAGCTTTGTTGTCAGATAATTTAAGTGCACTTCCATTGCTTTTTGCATTTACATACTTAGATAGAATCCCTCATACTCTTCTTAAATGATTATTGTTAGGTGCTCGGCGATGTAGACACTCAGAAAACTGAAGAATCCCAGGAAACAGATAAAACTTGTGCACTCTCAACATCTGGAAGCAAAAGTTATAAAGAAGATATTGCAGAGATGTCACAGTCTTTAGACCAAGAAGTTGGGCAGAGGAAGATTCCACCTCCTGGAGATGGGAAGAAAATATATGACATTGATCCTATGTTGAACAGTCATCGTACTCATCTTGATTACCGGTAAACAATGTATTCTATTTTGCTTTAGCTTCTTTGCAAAAGAGTAATCTATCAAAACTATTAAACAATGAATGTAATTTTTGTTGGTGGAACTTGTAAGTTTTATGTTATCTTAATTTTCATCCTTCCCCTGGCTTAAAAGCTTGCGTTTCTTTTCTTTATTAAGTTCTAATTACTCAGCATGACGTTGCAGATATGGGCAGTACAGAAAACTGCGTGAAGAAATCGACAAGTATGAAGGTGGTTTGGAGGCATTTTCTCGTGGTTATGAAATATTTGGCTTCACTCGAAGGTAAACTTCATTCGAACATATATATTCAAGTGCCGTTTCCATAGCTTTAACGTTTCTTATTATTGCATTTTCAGCACTCTAGTCACAGTAAAAGTTTAGTAAATACTCTTCAGATAGTTGGTATTGCAGTTGCTAATTATAATTCACTGCTTTATTAGCGCCACTGGTATCACTTACCGGGAATGGGCACCAGGAGCTAAGGTCTGTTTCAACTCTACTTTACCTAACAATTATGTTTTTAATGATTTGATGTTATATTTGTTCCGTCATTAGAGTTTCAGAATTTGCTTGTGTATGTCAAATGCAACTTTTTATGCCTGTGAAGAGAACTAAATCTAAAATCATGGATTAAAACTCATGTACTCCCACATTCAATCTGATTGACCTTGTGATGCTCACCTATTACAAACATACCAAATTTCTTTTTCTTTTTTTTTGTGGTGGTGAATTATTTTTTCTTACAGTTGTTGGGGTTACAGATTTCAAAACTGGTCAAGTGGTTTTGTATTTAGCATAAGTATGAATGATCAGCCTGGGTTCATAGTTCAGTAAACAGGGTCTCATGTGCCCCAGTGTTGTGACATCGGTTTTGTCTTTTGTATTCTGTTCCATGCATGTATCTGCACCTGATTGAATATCTAGATTATTGTTTTTTTCTAACAAGTTATTTGGCTGAATTATTCTTTCCAGGCAGCATCACTGATCGGAGATTTTAATAACTGGAATGCGAAAGCTGATGTAATGGCCCGGGTATGCTCTTACACTCTAATGTGATCTATTGTTTAATCTTCCGTCTCAGCTGATAGTTAGGCTAGCAGTTAAACTTTCACTGGTTCTTGTTGGCGGCATGCTTTGCTCTTTTATTATTCTGTTCCTCTCTGGAATTCTGATCTTAGACAGTCTTATCACTGAAATTTGAGCAGAACGACTTTGGTGTGTGGGAAATATTTCTGCCAAATAATGCTGATGGCTCGTCAGCAATTCCCCATGGCTCCCGTGTGAAGGTGACATGTTCATAGTTTACCCTTTTGGATGCAAAATAATCAGCTTTGTAACTCTCATCGTAGTTTTATTGTATGTCATGCATTGGTAGATTCGCATGGATACCCCATCTGGTATTAAAGACTCCATTCCAGCTTGGATCAAGTATTCTGTCCAGCCACCAGGCGAGATCCCATACAATGGAGTATATTATGACCCTGCTGTGGAGGTACAAATCAGTACTCATTTTATATTCTCATTTGTTTTGGTGTTTTCTAGAGATAATTGAAACTCTTTCAAGATGCAGACATCCAATAAAAATATTATATTTTGTATGTAAGTCATAACTGGTTTCCAGCATTATCAATGTGTATATGTGTTTATTGTATGTCTCCCTCGCTGAAGGCCTGTAAAGTACTCCATTGTTGCAGGATAAATATGTGTTCAAACATCCTCGTCCAAGGAGACCCACATCACTGCGTATATATGAATCACATGTTGGAATGAGTAGTACGGTATGTTTCTTTCTCTTATCTTGGAGTGGTATTCACTAAGTATCAAAATATCACTGACAAAAGTAGAAGTTTAAACTACATTTGACATGACAATTCTCATATGTGCCTGACTTTGTCGCTTGTTGAGGATAGTGGAAAGTTTGGTCTAGGCATTTAAAAGAGAATTTGGGAACTAGTCCGTTTGAACAAACGACTATCATCGTTATTTGATGGCTTAATCATCTTTAGAGAATGTATACTTTCAATATACAGTAAGAATGCAAAAGGAAATCTCGGAACTCTTATTTTTGTTCCAGGTTCTTGATGGCAGAAGACTCTTATGCCAACTTTAGAGATGATGGGTAACGTTGTTATCTTTGATCTGCAGGAACCAAAGATAAATACATATGCCAACTTTAGAGATGATGTACTTCCACGTATAAAAAAGCTAGGCTATAATGCTGTTCAGATAATGGCCATTCAAGAACATGCCTACTATGCCAGCTTTGGGTATCTTCCTTTCCCAGATAGAATATGTCTACCTACCTACCTATCATCCAGTGCATTCCTGTTAAAAGCCATTTGTTGATTCTTCAAAGTCGTAAATCTTTTTGTCTCCTTAGTGATTGAGCATGTGACTTTGATACATGCAATGCAGGTATCATGTGACAAATTTTTTCGCACCTAGCAGCCGCTTTGGAACTCCTGATGACCTTAAATCTTTGATAGACAAAGCTCATGAGCTAGGTCTGGTTGTTCTGATGGATATTGTGCACAGGTATTGGCTTCTCGTTAACGCACTTCTCCAGAACCATCTTACTTCAGTTAGATGTTATTGTGAATCAGTTGATATGGACTTTTTTCATGAATAATCATCATTGTCTTGAATAAAACCAGCCATGCATCCAAAAACACACTGGATGGCCTGGACATGTTTGATGGCACTGATGGTCAATATTTCCACTCTGGATCGCGGGGTTATCATTGGATGTGGGATTCTCGTCTTTTCAATTACGGAAGCTGGGAAGTATGTCTCTTTCCGTAGAGTTGATATTGCAATATTAATGGGAAGGCCTTTAGTGTACCCCTATGTTGGTGGTTATGTCTGTATCGGTATTAAACGTTTGTTCCTTGTGTATTTAGGTTCTTAGGTATCTTCTTTCCAACGCGAGATGGTGGCTGGAAGAATACAAGTTTGATGGGTTCAGATTTGATGGTGTGACTTCCATGATGTACACTCATCATGGACTGCAGGTGGTATTTGTGTATGGGATTAGTTTTGTTCTTTATGTCAATATATGATAGTATTCTACAAATATGCGAATGCAAAAATATAGCTTTATGGAACCTAACTGCTAGCGTTTGTGGCAGGTCGAATTTACTGGGAATTACAATGAGTACTTTGGATATTCTACTGATGTTGACGCTGTGGTCTATCTAATGCTGGTGAACGATTTGATTCATGGGCTATACCCTGAGGCTATTGTTGTCGGCGAAGATGTAAGTCATTTGCGCTTTTGTTTAGTTAGTGATACTGAAGTATCTTTGATACCTCTCTTCGGTTCTCGCAATTGATTTCGTTACAGGTTAGCGGGATGCCAGCTTTTTGCATTCCTGTCGAAGACGGTGGTGTGGGTTTTGACTACCGTCTACACATGGCAGTTGCAGATAAATGGATTGAGCTTCTCAAGTATGTCCCCAGGACGCCTTGGCTTTTCAATGAGACTAAGGGGGACGTTGTTATATCATATTGAACTGATATGGTGTGTTGTAATTTCTCTAGGAAGAGAGACGAGGACTGGCAGGTTGGTGATATAACTTTCACACTTACCAACAGGAGGTGGGGAGAAAAATGTGTCGTCTACGCGGAGAGTCATGATCAAGCCCTTGTTGGAGACAAAACGATAGCTTTCTGGCTAATGGACAAGGTACCTGGTTGGTGGCTGATAAGACTTAGCAAACAGAATAGCTAACATCTTACTGTCTTTGAACTCTTAAGTCTGGTTGTATTTAGATAAATTGTTCGACTAAATGTTATGTTTTTTACTTGATTATATAGGACATGTATGATTTCATGGCTGTTGATAGACAGGCCACTCCACGGGTAGACCGTGGGATTGCTTTACACAAAATGATCCGTCTCATTACGATGGGATTGGGTGGAGAAGGATACCTCAATTTCATGGGAAACGAATTTGGACACCCAGAATGGATCGACTTCCCAAGGACTGACCAGCACCTTCCTGATGGCAGAGTCATCCCTGGGAATAATGGTAGTTATGATAAATGCCGACGTAGGTTTGATTTGGGAGATGCAGAATATCTTAGATACCATGGACTACAAGAGTTTGATCGAGCAATGCAAAATCTAGAGGAGACGTATGGTTTCATGACTTCAGAGCACCAGTACATATCCCGCAAGGATGAAGGAGACAAAGTCATTGTATTCGAGAGAGGTAACTTGCTCTTCGTCTTCAACTTCCACTGGACCAACAGTTACTCAGATTACCGTATCGGTTGCTCTGTTCCCGGAAAGTACAAAATTGTTTTGGACTCTGATAACTCTTTATTCGGAGGCTTCAACCGGCTAGATGACTCCGCAGAGTTTTTCACCTCTGTAAGCCCTTTAACTAAACGAGAATGTAACAAAGAAACTCTTTTCTCCAAGTCACTACTAAGGAACTGATAATTTGCTATGCAGGATGGAAGACACGATGATAGGCCTTGCTCCTTCATGGTTTATGCGCCGTGCAGAACCGCTGTAGTGTACGCTGCAGTAGATGATGATGATGACCGTTCTTCTCTTGTCCCCATAAGCCTGTTACCTGAAGATGTTTAGGAGCAAGACAAGGATGTCCAAGTTACCTAGTGTAAGCTTCTTTGTACTACAAAGATTTACTCTTTGATCTTCTTCTCTGTCTTCGCTTGCAGCATCATTATAATTTAAAAATGAAATAAAAATCGTTGCACTTCTACATTTGCTCAAGCTTCATATGCTTCATCATAGATCCTATATATAGATTTGAAGTTCCAAAACATAAATCTTTGAGGATTAAAATCTGCAGAGAAAAGCTACAGATACAAGGGAAATCTTAAAAAAGAAAGGGAAGAGGACAACAAAACCCTCCCCTCTTTATACAGGAAATTTGAATAAAAACCCAAGACAAAGAGTAAAAACAGCGTTGTTGTGTTGGTTTTACACTGGTCAATGAAAGGCTTGTGTCGAGACACCCAGCTGATGGAGAACACTGGTTGGGGAAGACGAGGAAGAAGATCTCAGGGCTTCGGCCAATGGTCCGCCCATGTGGTGATGATGGTGGTTGGACCCTCCACCGCTCCACCAGCTCATGTTTTGCTGATCTCTCCCATTGTTGTTGCTCCTAGCTTCCTCTTCATTGCCTGTGGACAGCTTCAGAGAGACGTCTGAGGAAGAGTTTCCGGGCATGGAGATGGAGAGACAAGTGGCTGAGCTCATGGGGCTTGAACTATTGTCAGCTTCTTGGAGCGAAGAACGAGGCCAGTCGTCAAAGAAGGGCCTCAGGATGTGTCCTCCATCTGATCTGTTGTTGCTGAATCCATTGTGGGACTCGTATGGCCTCTTGTTGTTCATGTTGTTGCTTTCTTGCTTCATCTCCGAACAACTGTTAACAGAATCCACATCTCATTGGTGAAAACAGAGCACAAAAGCAATAATTTGTCAAAAGAGATTCCACATTTAGGCTTCAACAACATAGTTGTAGTAGCCTTTATATTTGTTTATAGGCTTTAAAAGTACCTTTTAATGCAGGTTTTATAAGAATTGATTAAGTAGTAAATAGAAATAGAATTATTAATTGAGTGTGTTGTATCATGTGTTGTGTGTGGATAGGGGAGGTGGGTGCAGAAGAATCTAAAAGCTTTAACTTTTCTGCAAGATATGAGACATATATGGGTCAGCTTTCACTAAGGTCCTACCATTTCTCTCTCTTTCTATTTTCTCTGTTTGAAAAGTCTCACACCTAACTTCAAATTATAGATTCTATCAAATCCAACGTTATCATTATCTCTCAACACAAGGAAAAAAAAAAAGAGAGATATTTTCACAAAGAAACCAAACTCATAATTCAACAAACAAACAAACAAACCAACCCTAAAATGATAAGGATGTGTCTCTCAATTTCCAACATTACCCTCTCTTCACAACATTGTTATGAACATACAAACCAAATTGTGTAGATCATTAGTTTCATTGTTAAAAATCCAGAATCAGTATTGCTTTCCTCTAAATGAACTTCTTATTATTCAAAACAATTGTCTTAAATCTCAACCAAGAATCTTATTGGCTTAAAACTAAAGAAAGAAAAAAGTCAAATGTGTTTAATGCTTTTGACCAACAAGTTCAACAGCTAAAACAGACAGACCTAAGAGAAAAAAACAGTTTCTGTTTATTACCTTTGACTAAGGTGGAGAAGTTCAGATGATGAAGAGTTAGAAGAGCCAGAGAAGAAGAAAGATCCTCCTTGACCCACAACTTTCTCACCACTATCACCACCACCACCAAAAGCAAACGTAGATGATGTTGTTGTTGTTGTTGTGGCTGTGGCTGCTGCTGCTGTAGCCATGGACGTGGCAGTTGCATAGACGGTGGTTGGAGTTTCCACAGGCTTTCTTGAACGGTTGCGGCCACGGTGCATGTGGCGCTCGCAATACTTGTGGCCAGCAAAGACGTCTCTTGAACATCTCCACTTCTTACCGTCCGTTCTCCTGCATCTCCCTGGCTCAGGATCCATCGCTGCCCTCCCCAAATACCCTGTTTTCAATTTTTATTACACAAATCAGATCAAGAACAAGATTCTATATCCTACTTAATCCCATTCACACATGTTTAGATCTTCAAGATAATATACTAATATTGAAAGTCTGGATCTTGGGAACACAACTCCAACACAGTAGCACAAAACCCATCATGCATCCCATTTATATTTAAAAAATAGATAGATGAAAGACTGTTGTCGAGACTCACAAGCAGGTTGGTAATGAGGGAGGTGTTGAAGAGGATGGTGAAGAAAGTAGGAAGGAGATAGATGGAGAAGGCTTTTCTTGATTGGTAAAAGGAGCTCTTGAGGAACAGCAGCACCAGCCAACATGTACCTGTAGATCAGTGCTTGTAGTTCAAGTTCTTGCCACTGTGCCCAGCTAAAGAAGCTCCCCATCTCTACAAAAAAAAAAAAGGAATCAAAAAACACAATCAGTAATTTAACTATATGAATGAAAAGGCCAACTCTTTATCAAGAAAGATAAGAGAAAGGAGAAAAAGACTCACTGGGGAACCTGGAAGAAGATTCAGGAGACAAAGAGGAGAGTTTAGAAGAAGTAGGCTCAGGGGCAAAGAGAGGAAGAGCAGTAGAAGTTGCAGAGTGAGATTGAATCTGGTCAAAGACATGTTTTGGTATCTTAGCTGCAGAAGGTTGTTCTTCTGACTCTGTCTGCTGTTGCTGGCTTCTCCATTGTTTCAGTTGCAAATCCATGGAAGAGAGAGAGAAGTGCTGGTTACTTTTGGGATATAATGGTTTTTCACCTTTTTTGTCTTCCAGGGTCTGATTTAATAGCTTATGAAAGTCTTGTAGCCTGTAGGGGTTATGAAAAAAAAAAGAACTTTTTTTGGCTCTAAAAAAAAAGCTTTGTTCTTTGTAGTCAGTTTCTGTATCTGAGGCTTCTTCTGCAGAGAGAGAAAGGACAGAGAAGAGGGAAAGAGGTTTTTATTACAGAGACTTGCGAGAAAAAGACTGTGAGACAAGACAGATGGGGGGGAGAAATACTATACAGTAAAAAAGACTTTAAACTATATAGTAGTAATAACTTTATTAATCTCTCTTCATTAATCTCTCAGATTATTAAAATAATTGGTTTGATTTAGGTAAATAATAAATTAAAAAGCAAGTCAGAAAACCCAGAAAGAACCACTCTGCAAGATGAAGATGGAGAGATAATAACCTGCAGTTTTTCTGTCTTTGCTGCTTTGGAAATACCAATCTCCATTTTTATATTATTAGTATTGCTTTTAATTAGTTTTATATAGAAAAAAACAAAAGCCTACTTGGGGTTGGGGATATTTAATTAGTCCTTAATCAAGTGATTCGTTTGGAGATTATTTAATAAGTGAGCGTTACGTTGGTATAATTTGTAATTGCTGCATTTGTGACAAACAAAACTACTTTATAGTATTTGAGTTAGTAAAATTCGTCAAGGTTCCTATATTATATCAGACGGCACTAGATGTACTTGCCACTCTATTTTCTTTTTCGACTTATAAATTTTGTACCTTCGTCCATAGATCTAGTCCGAAAATGGTAATATCAATTCGGTAGAATCGGCTGAATTCTTGGTAGAATGAATCTGTTGCAGAAAATTGGAAAATATTATTTTGACGTAATTACTTTAAAGCGTTAAGGCAGAATTGGCTGAAAAATAATCAAACTAAAGATAACCCATGAGTCAAATAAATTCATCATGGTTGAGAAAACTAAACAAATTGCTTAGAAATGTCTATACTTTTCAGTGATAATTATGCTTATCATAAATATTAAAACTATTCAAGTAATTTCTTTGTTAGAAACATTTCAGGGACTTAGCAAAAAAAAATTCTGCCATATAACTAGTTCAAAGATGTGAAGAAATATTTTCAATCACTATTTAACTCATCTTTCTTTTCTTCTTATTATTACACACCACTCACACTTATTGTAAACAAATTTAAAAGATACTATATGAATTCACAAATTGTATATCAGAATCTTTAGCCAAACTCAAACCCCAAAGCTTTAAAATAATGTTAGAACGATGTCTCAAGAGTCTTAGGAGTCATGTATTAACTATAGAACATATGAAACCTTATATGTTATGGTCAACTTTTTCCCTGTTTGTTGTGGGTTACTTGATAGATACTCTTACTAGACTGAAATCAAAAATTTCTGGTTCCAATTTGGTTAAGGTTAGCAAACTTTTGGTCCAATAATTTCCTTCACCATTTGTCAACGGTTAGGTTTTGTACTCTATTCAGTTTTTGTATATAATCAATTCTTTTGGTTTGATCTAGGTTTTACATTCGGTTCGACTGAGGTAAAAAAAAGGATAGAAGAAGAGAGAAAGAAGTAAAAAAGAGAGAGAAGTAAGTAATAATGAGAAAAGAGAAGCAGGTGGGCTGTGTCAGAGAAAGCTCAGAAGTAAAAAGCATAAAAGTGAGTAACCAAGTGGGTGGTGAGGGTTGTTTCTCTTTGGCTGTGATTCATCTTTGATTTGACTACTCATAGTACTTCTTGTTTTTCTCACTTTTACCCCTCTCTTTTCCTCTATTTTTTTACTCTTCACCCTCAAAAAATCTTTATTCACATTTTTCTCACACTTCCAATATATTTTACAAAGACTTAATCACATTTTCCCTTTCACGGTTTATCTTACTATGGTTCTTATTTCTGATGGAAAGTAAATATTAAATTTTGTTATTTATGCTTTACTATATAAGAGATTAAGTTATTCTCTTGACTGTATAATTTTCTTAACTAAATCAGTCTTATAAACTTTCTCAAATTTCGATAACCGTATTATGTAAGTCTAAAGAAAATATTACATCACATCATTAATTTTACATACTAATAAAGTAATAATCATATAGCAATATAGGAAATTGTTGAATTCTTTTCACAGGAGTATGACATGAAGTATTTTTTTTTTTTTTTTTTTTTTCACTGAAAGATCTTTTATTATATAACACAAGAGTGAAATACAAGGGAGGAATACGTTTTTGGAATGCAGTTTTGAAATACAAAAGCCGGCGGAAAACAAAGAAATCCCCGGAAGCTAAAGCCCGATACACGGGAAACACAAGATAGAATACAATAGTCAAAAAGTAAAGCTCTCGAAATCACCGGGAAAGTCGGAGGAGAACACTAGTCGCGGAACTAAGAGCTCAAAAGTCGCATACTAGAAGACCTACAACCGGAAACGGAGTAGAACTAAGGATAGAGGAAACCGCGAAAAAATAACCCAACTAAAAACGAATATCCCGAACATAATAAGGCAACGATCGTGAATCTACAACCTAACCACCTAGTCTTCTACCGAACAAGTCTAAATCTAGAACTTTGCATCCCCACGAAAGGTTAGCCTTACAAGAACAGACAACAAACAGACCACGAGAGAAAACCTATTTATTAGTCTAATCTAGAGGCGGTGGAAAGAGACAAACGTAAAAGATTCAACGAACAAAGATGGGATAAAACGAAAGCTATCCAAAACCTAGCCAACACGACCAATCCCCGGAGCTTTCATGAGATAACAGAGAGCAAAACCATGACCCAAACTATTCCATAGGCAACACCAACAAAGCCTACCAACAACAGCTAGCAAAAGCCAAACACAAACACAAATCTACAACTACTAACATCCGAAAAGAGGAGCGATAATGCCATAAACCCGACAAGGAACAAAAACGAAATGTCTCTGTCCCTCGCAACCACCGGCAGCCAAAACCCGACAGAGCCACAACCTATCATCCGCTGCAGAAGAACCACAACCCAAAGATACCACCACCGGCAAATCCTGAAGCGGAGATCTTTCGCCACCATTACCAAAATCGAGAACCAAGCCTCTCCTAAATCACCACCTTGATAATCACTATCTCCTCCACAAAACCAATTCGTTCACGAGAAAACCAGAAATGAGAAGAGACAGAATCAAAGCCTATGCCGCGACGAGGAGAGGAAACGCCAAACTAAAGCACCACACAAACCAACCTCAACCAAAAGCTCCATCGCAATTGAACCACCGCAACCTAGAACCCCATCACACCTTCTCTAATCTTCAATTAGAGCCGCAAACAAGAGCCCCCCATGTCGCCTAGTCTCAGCAAAGCCAACCACCGGAAAGAACAGAGCCTTACCGAGGCATCACTCCATGACCCGCGAACAAAGACGCCTCCATCGCCAAAACCAACAGATCTAAAAACAAGACTAAGAAGCAAGACAAAAACAAAAGACCCTCCCACAGCTCTGACGAGAAGTCCAGCCGCCGGAGAGGGAAAATCGAAAATCGCCAAAGTTTTTTTAACCAATGACATGAAGTATTTTACATGCTCTATTTTAAAAAAATAGAACGTGTTTAAATATCATTACTGGAGAATTATACAGCCTCCAACGAATAAGGAGATAGCACATTACAATGCATTGCCACTCAACGAAATTACTGACCAGATTTCACCATTCGAGCAAACAGAATAAAAAAGTCAACTATATTTTAAATAGTCACAAAACTAGAAATACATCGTAATTACGTAACTTTTTTTTTTTTTTTGACATTTTTGGATCGACAAAGCCCGATCCATAGCCAATCCCTACTACGCGGGGTAACGCGACTTACTGGAGTCGAACTCCGATGAAGAAGGCAGAGTCAAATGGACTTAACCACTTGACTAAAGACACATCGTAATTACGTAACTATTTCTGACATATAGGTAAAAAACATCGTTGATGTAGTATCGTATTAACGAGGCAATGATATAACTATCAATATTTTCATTTTATTGAATAATCGTAATAAATTAAAGCTTGGGTAAGAAAAAAAAACAAAAGTTTCCTTATGTTTTTTTTACGTCGGCAAGAGAAGTTAATGTGCGTACTTGATTTGAGAAACGGTGATGGATATTTCTATAAATTAATTAAGAAGAGAAACGAGTTATTTGTATAAACAAATCTGAAAATATAGAAATAGAGCAAGGACAGAGAATAAGAAGAAGAGGCAAAGGAGGGCGAGAGTTCACATGTTCAAGAGAAGACAAATACGTTTCTCTGACACAAATCTGTCAGGCCAATATTTTAATTTTTATTATATAGTTTTTATTTTGTTTTGTTGTATAAGAAAGAAACGTATATTATGTCTTTTACTACCACCATAAGGGTCAGGCTCAGTCCACTTGGGGTCCCAATTTTTCTTTGTTACGATTTTTTTTTGTTGTAGTAAAAGGCAAGTCACGCCGGCACGCGAGCCCTCACGTGATCCCACGTGCTTTATTTATTCTCTCCATACCCAACTTTTTCTTCCTTATTTTTTTTGGCCAAAATATGATATTTGCCAAATTGAAAAAATATATAGTAAAACCTCTATAAATTAATAATATTAGGACCATAAAATTTTATTAATTTAGAAAAATATTAATTTATCGATAAATTAATACTTATTAATTTATAGAGAGATTTTACTAATTTTGTAATTTTTTAAAAAAAATTCTATCTAAAAATAATTTTTTTCTTTATAAACAATACTATAAAAATTAATTATAAGTAGAGAAACAATTATTAAGTTTAAAAAACAACACAAACTTTTTTGAATAATAGAATCATATTTCATCAAACTTTTTACATATAATATTTTAAATATATATCATAGCAATTCATATATAACATATATATATATATATATATATTTTTATATATATATATTGATAAGTTAATATAATTATTAATTTATGATATGGATGGGATCATATGTTTATATGATATTTTCAAAAAAATTATTATTTTATTAAGTTATCGATTTATGTCATATTTTACCTTGGTCCCAACTCGAGATCGGAAAAATTTATTAATTTAGAGAAGTTATTAATATATAAAATATTAATTTATAGAGGTTTTACTGTATATTTTTCAAAAGTTTAGGCTTAAAATTTATGTTACTAACACTACATTAAGCATATGCCAAGATTTATAAATTCAAATTCAATATCTCATCAAGATTTATAACTACATACTAAAAAGGGCTAGCTACTACCAAACTTTGACCAGAACCTAACACATGATGTTATTTTTAGCAATATGAAAAAAAAAAAAAAAAAACGAAAAGGAAAAGGAAAGAATAGATCTTTCTGGTGAGAGCATTACACAACACATTGTTGACACAAGGTATCTAAGGGCATGACCGCACGTGTCAACATGCATCAAACATGCGATCTTTCAATATTATATATTTAGAAAACACACAAAAGAATCCAATGTCAAGACTACTTTGCCTGCATGTCATGTCAATCTCTCTATATGTTTTCTAATCAATATACCAAACAAGTTGATTTCCAATAAGATCAGCCATATAGTAGATCTTAATTGAGCCATTGAGGGGTTAGAAATCGCATATTTCATGTAAGCATTAATTTGGTTTGTAAGCTTTGGGAATATTGGTTTTGAGAGTGAAAATTGCATTGCATACGGACTTTTACATCGAACCATAACATGTCCTTTGGTCCGTTATACAGTTTTGTACTTAATTTATGTCAGTTGACGCAAGACGGTTAATGTTATGTGTTGCATAACAACTTTCAATTCGAATCTCACATATGATCCATTTTGAGCCAAAACATGATATGATGGATTAGCTTATTTGGGTATTGAAGTATAGCGACTGTCAATTAATGAAGTAGTCATTTAGGCCCACGTACAGAGATTTGAGCCTTAACTAGAGAAACCCAATCTAGTACATAACTTGTTGAAAAAAAGATTAATCTCCTTGTAAAGTTACAACTTGTAAACTATAGGACCTTTATTCAAGGTCTAATTAATATATGCTTTTGAGCTATTAGTATAAAAGGCCATTTAAAAATAATTGGCATTTACTTTGGCCCAATAATATTCCCACTTTCCACCTCTGGTATTTCTTTTTTTTCTAGTAAAACATATAGATATTAATTAATTTTACCAACCATAATCAATAAACCTTTTTTTAAAAACTGAACATTAAGCTCTATACATTTTTTTTAACTCCTATTTAAACCAAAAAACCTTCATTCCAATGGTATATTTAGTTTATGTAAGCAATATCGAGTCAAGAGATCTAATTTGAATACGTTTCTAATAATAAGTCTGAAAATATTTGGATTAGTGAGTCTGGTTTTCAAGTGTTGGTTTAAGATTTCGATACGTATTCAGTCATTAGAGTTATCTCCATTTATAGGTTTTGTTTTTATCCGTTATTAGAGTTTTTTTTATCGGGCACTAAATATCATGTTTGAGAAAATAAACATCGAACGCAGCACAAGCTTTCTACTTATTACTGTATATAGCCCAACCCGATCCCTGCACAACTTCATCGATGAAGTTTAAATCATAAAGGAATCGAACAAATATTGATCTCACGAACATTAATGGGCATGTGTTTAAGCGGAGACTGCTAACAAAAAAAAAGAGCAAAAACTACTTCCATCTATTTTTAAACTTTTTTTTCGCAATTTTACCAGGTATTATTATAATAATTTAGACCGTTTGTTTTGGTTTTGACAACTCGAAAATAGTATACTCCATTAGCCCATATGATATTAACTAATGGGCATTATTTTGATTAATTAACGTGTAGAGTGTAGTGAATAGTAATAGTATATTTAGGTTTTGACTGGCAATAATGCATTTGTAAGAAAAGTCTTTGGACGTAATCGTTTTGGTCAACTCAATGGTAGGACAGAAGACTAGTTTCTCAATGACCTCTAGGCCAACATATTAACCTTAGAAACAAATCCTGTCAGACCAAAGGGTGGTTGTGATATTTTTGTAACTTCAAAAATGATATATGATTTTTGGAACAAAAACTAGTTTTTCTTAAGAAAAAATTAGTTTTGTTTCTAATCACAATCACTAATTGTTTTTATTTTCTAATCTGACTAAAAGAATCGAATTAAAAAGGTTTGATGAGATGGAAAGTTGTTGAACTTATTGTATAAAAAAGCATAGAGAGGAAATTGATAAGTCGTCTTTTGCTTTTGTATCTACAGACTACAGCTATGACGTATATTGTTTAATCCAAATCAAAGTGATTTTAAAGATATTTTCGTTTCTGGCGGTATACTAAAGATTCATATATGTAGATCTTTATGGATTACATTGATATTAAATCATATACTACATGCTAAAAATAAATAAAAGAACAATAAAGGTTACACATATGATTGGTTGGATATGGTTGTCACTTGGCAGTTAGGTCATTTTCGTTGCTTTACTAAATTTTAATAAATAAATCAAGGGGTTATTACTAATTTAGGGCTTTATTGACCCAAAACTTAAGAAAAAGGAACAAGTATCGGGACTTATAGTTTTAGGTATTTATGGGTTTGGTGTTATGACTGTTTTGTCTCTATCATTGTAACTCTTCTTCCTCGTTTCCTCCATCTCCATCGTGGGCAGTTCTCCGACCACCACTTTCTCTTTTCCGACCATAACCTTTACTTCTCACTGTCATGCTTCATTAACGCTATCTCTGTCACCTCCATCAACTTCATCACTTTCAACGCCATCAACACCATCTCTTTCATCTCCGATGCAAAAAACGTTTTCGTCACCAACACCGATCTCCTCCGATGAACTCATTCAATTGATTTCGTTTTGAATAAAAGAAACTAAACCCTAAGGGGATCGTGTGGCTAGTAAACCCAAGGGCTCCAATCATAGAAATTGATTGAATCAAATTTTCTAATTTATTATCAAATCTAAACCAAAATTGAAAATCAAATTTTTAGATATATGAAAGAGATGGGTTTGAAGCTTTAATCTCTTGATCTTTAACTTTTTCATTCCCCTGCGCTTAAATCCACTTCGTCACCGTATTTTCATCTTCAACAATATCTCTCACATCTCTCTTTCACAGACATGAAAGTTCTTACCAGCTCTGTGTAAGGGTAAAGAAGACATTTCACCTAGATTGGAAATGCCTAAAATGAAAGGCTTGGCAGATATACCGGATGTCGTAAGTTTGGCTGAGA